>NW_023493707.1:0-135000 GCF_013265735.2 Oncorhynchus mykiss
ACCTGGCCCCGTCAGGGAAAGAGATGGGAGGAGGAGGAGAGGAGAGAGGAAGGGTGTAATACCCCCCCCCCACACACACACACACACACACACACACACCACACACACACACACACTGACAAACACACACACACACTGACAAACACACACAGATAGACAACTGTGACCATGCAATGGTTTAATGTCAATCAATGTAAAAGAGAAGACAAAATCAACAAATTAACACTTTGCTAACTGAGACAGACAATCAGTAGTTAGGAGTCCATTTGTCTGCACAGTGACTTCTAGAGAGACCAGATGAATATTTTTGATTAGATTTAATGCAGCTAGGACTCTATACTGAAGATTACAGACAAGTAACTGTAGAGAGGGTGGTAGAGAGGGCGGTGGAGAGGGCTGTAGAGAGGGAGGTGGAGAGGTAGAGGAGGTGGAGAGGGCTGTAGAGAGAGAAGGTGGAGAGGGAGGTGGAGAGGGAGGTGGAGAGGGAGGTGGAGAGGGCGGTGGAGAGGGCGGTGGAGAGGGTGGTGGAGAGGGAGGTGGAGAGGGCTGTAGAGAGGGAAGGTGGAGAGGGAGAGGGAGGTGGAGAGGGCTGTAGAGAGAGAAGGTGGAGAGGGAGGTGGAGAGGGAGGTGGAGAGGGCTGCAGAGAGGGAAGGTGGAGAGGGTGGTGGAGAGGGGCAGTGGAGAGGGGCGGTGGAGAGGGAGGTGGAGAGGGTGGTGGAGAGGGACGGTGGAGAGGGACGGTGGAGAGGGCGGTGGAGAGTGGTGGAGAGGGCGGTGGAGAGGGAGGTGGAGAGGAGGTGGAGAGGGAGGTGGAGAGGGTGGTAGAGAGGGCGGTGGAGAGGGAGGTGGAGAGGGTGGTAGAGAAGGCGGTAGAGAGGGAGGTGGTGAGGGAGGTGGAGAGTGATGGTAGAGAAGGCGGGTAGAGAGGGAGTGGTGAGGGAGGTGGTTAGGGAGGTGGAGAGGGCGGTGGAGAGGGATGGTAGAGAGGGAGGTGGAGAGGGCTGTAGAGAGGGTGGTGGAGATAGATGTCTTCTCTAGAAGTCACTGAGACAGACAAACTGACTCCTCTTAGCCCAGTATTGACACTTTGCTTGTCTGATGGTTCGTCTGAGGGCGTAGCGGGATTTCTTATAAGCTTCTGGGATAGAGTCCCGCTCCTTGAAAGCGGCAGCTCTACCCTTTTATCTCAGTGCGGATGTTACCTGTAATCCATGGTTTCTGGTTGTGGTATGTACGTACAGTCACTGCACTTATTGATGAAGCCAGTGACTGATGGGGTTTACTCCTCAATGCAATTGGATGAATCCCGGAACATATTCCAGACTGTGCTAGAAAAACAATCCTGTAGCTTTGGCATCCGCGTCATCTGACCACTTCTGTATTGAGCGAGTCACTGGTACTTCCTGCTTTAGCAGGAATCAGGAGGATGGAATTATGGTCAGATTAGACCAAATGGAGGGCGAGGTAGAGCTTTGTACGGGTCTTTGTGTGTGGAGTAAAGATGGTCTAGAGGTTTTTTTTTCTTCCTCTGGTTGCACATTTAACTTGTTGATAGATATTTGGTAGAACTGATTTAAGTTTCCCTGCATTAAAGTCTCCGGCCACTAGGAGCGCCGCCTCTGGGTGAGTGGTTTCCTGTTTGCTTATTTCCTTATACAGCTGACTGAGTGCGGTCTTAGTGCCAGCATCTGTCTGTGGTGGTAAATAAACAGCCACGAAAAGTATAGATGAAAACTCTCTTGGCAAATATTGTGGTCTACAGCTTATCATGAGATACTCTACTTCAGGCGAGCAAAATCTAGGGACTTCCTTGTTTCAGTTAGACACAGTAACATTACAGCTGCTAGACAACGACAACCTTCTGGCAACATGAACTCAACCTAGGACCAACTCACCAATTTGACCATGAAGAAGATGATGTGTGGCTAGCAGGGAGAGAGACACACACACTGTACACAAAGCATGCACACACACACACACACGTCCAATAGGCAGCAGTGCTCATAATATCTGTAGCTAATAAAGAGGATCTGTCCATAACTGACTGAACACACAGGAAGTATTTTTATGCAAATGACGTGACAGTTTTTATTATAGGAGGATGTTAAGGTTCTGTCAAACGCTCTAAAGGTGTATGAGGGGCCCTCCTCAGGTAGAGCCAACTGGGGAAAGAGTGAATCTCTGTGGGTAGGCGAGGTCCGCTCCATGGTTACCAGGGGATTCAGATAGGGTCCGCTCCATGGTTACCAGGGGATTCAGATAGGGTCCACTCCATGGTTACCAGGGGGGCTTCTGACTCCATTCTATGAGTCTGTTATGCATTAGGCCCGGCACGCCACCAGGGATGTGGCTTTTTGAAGAGCCTCTTTTTTTCAACACTGCCATCCAATCCCGTGCTCTGGGTTCAGCCAGCCTACGTTCATGCCTGTTAGGTGTGGGGTGTACCAAGCTGGGTCATCTGATGCGGAGCAGGAGCAGATCATTGGAGGAGCTGGGAGAAACAACAGGGATCCGATCATCTCGCCTACTGAGGAATGTCGTAACTGAGGTCTGTGACTCCTTGCCAGTACTTCATCTGCAGTATGTGACTGATACTTCCAACTCTGATTGGTGGACGGAGGGTCTGGATGATGTGTTCCCTGTGCTGAATGTTAGTGCTGCGGTGGGGGCATTAGAGGAGGACGTGGGGATGCTGCTTTCCTTCCATACCCCGGAGGTGGGGGAGTTCAAGGAGTGGGGGAGTTCAAGGAGGTGGGGGAGTTCAAGTAGCTGGGGGAGTTCAAGGAGATGGGGGAGTTCAAGGAGGTGGGGGAGTTCAAGGAACTGGGGGAGTTCAAGGAGCTGGGGGAGTTCAAGGCGGTGGGGGAGTTCAAGGAGCTGGGGGAGTTCAAGGAGCTGGGGGAGTTCAAGGAGCTGGGGAGTTCAAGGAGGTGGGGGAGTTCAAGGAGCTGGGGTAGTTCAAGGAGCTGGGGGAGTTGAAGGAGGTGGGGGAGTTCAAGGAGCTGGGGGAGTTCAAGGAGGTGGGGGAGTTCAAGGAGCTGGGGGAGATCAAGGAGGTGGGGGAGTTCAAGGAGCTGGGGGAGTTCAAGGAGGTGGGGGAGTTCAAGGCGGTGGGGGAGTTCAAGGAGGTGGGGGAGTTCAAGGAGATGGGGGAGTTCAAGGCGGTGGGGGAGTTCAAGGAGGTGGGGGAGTTCAAGGCGGTGGGTAAGAAGGACATGTACATAATGTGTAAAAGTGTCCCGTGCTTCTTCCTTGGAAGGGGTAAAATCGATGAGGTGGGCGGGTGTGTTTGGTCCAGCTGCCTCCCCAAAAGGCTGTTGGCGATCATTAAACAAACTGCCTATTTAAAACAGCTGACCTACAATGGAGGATATCTGCTACACCTGGTTCCTCCTGTTGGGGAGGGGTGTCCATTCTGCATCTGGTACACCTGGACCCTCCTGTTGGGGAGGGGTGTCCATTCTGCATCTGGTACACCTGGACCCTCCTGTTGGGGAGGGGTGTCCATTCTGCATCTGGTACACCTGGATCCTCCTGTTGGTGAGGGGTGTCCAATATGTATCTGGTACACCTGGATCCTACTGTTGGGGAGGGGTGTCCATTCTGTGTTGAAGGAGTTTCAGAGTCTGAAACTCTGGCACATCTGTATTTACTGTGTCCCAGGTTGGTCGGGATGATTGAACTGATCACTGATTGGTTCTCAACATTGGGAGAGGTTTTCTCTTCCCAAATGTTTATATTTGGGCGAAAGTCCAGGTTTAGTCAATAGGGTGTACTTGTGTTGCTTAATTTTGTGTTAGGGGCAGCAAAATTAGCGATATGGAAGACCCAAAAGAACAGCATTCGGGGACAGGGGTCTGTGGATGTGATGGGAATGCTGGAGGGGATACTGGTAGCGAGACTGAGAGTTGAGGTTGTCTGTTACAATCTCTCCCTCTCTCTCTCTCTCTCTCTCTCTCCCCCTCGCCCTCTCTCTCCCTCTCCCCCTCTCCCCCTCTCTCTCTCTCTCTCCTCTCTCTCTCTCTCTCTCTCTGTCTCTCTCTCTCTCTCTCTCTCTCTCTCTGTCTTTCTCTCTGTCTCTCTTTCTGTCTCTCTCCGTCTCTGTCTCTGTCTCTCTCTCTCTCTCTCTCTCTCTGTCTTTCTCTCTGTCTCTCTCTCTGTCTCTCTCCGTCTCTGTCTCTGTCTCTCTCTCTCTCTCTCTCTC
Organism: Oncorhynchus mykiss; assembly: GCF_013265735.2. Lineage (NCBI taxonomy): Eukaryota > Metazoa > Chordata > Actinopteri > Salmoniformes > Salmonidae > Oncorhynchus > Oncorhynchus mykiss. The sequence continues at coordinate 4,206 of NW_023493707.1, forward strand.
TGTCTCTCTCTCTCTCTCTCTCTCTCTTTCTCTCTCTGTCTCTCTCTCTCTCTCTCTCTCTCTTTCTCTCTCTGTCTCTCTCTCTCTCTCTGTCTCTCTCTCTGTCTCTCTCAATTCAATTTGCTTTATTGGCATGACATATCAATATACATATTGCCAAAGCTTACTTTGGAGATTTACAATATTAACATAATTAATATAATAATAATCAATATTGTCAATGGGACAACAGCAATAATAAAGGGCAGGTTGGTTGGTCTGTCAGACACGGTCCCTCATCTTATGGCAGGCAGCCTGTAGTAGTGCGCTGCCAACCCACAGCTCTCTGCGTCCTCCCCCAACAGGACAGGTAGACTATCCTCATCAGAGAGGTCTTTGAAATCTTGAATAAGGGTTTCAAATTTGGGAAAATGACATTCTCTAATTGTTTTATATTTTTGACATTTTGTCAGGAAATGCAGCTCCGTCTCGGGTTCTGCTGTGGTACAGTGGTTGCACAGCCTTTCCTCTACAGGGAGCCAGGTTTTCATCTCAATGGCAAGGCTGTGCTCACTGAGCCTGTTTTATTTGTATTTCCCCTTTATTTAACCAGGTCGGCCAGTTGAGAACAAGTTCTCATTTACAACTGAAACCAAGATAAAACAAAGCAGTGTGACAAAAAACAACAACACAGAGTTACACATGGAATAAACAAACGTACAGTCAATAACACAATAGAAAATCTGTGCAAATGAAGTAAGGAGGTAAGGCAATAAATAGGCCATAGTGGTGAAGTCATTACAATAAAGCAAACGAACACTGGAGTGACAGATGTTGTTTTCTGCTGTCTTCAACCAAGATCTCAGCGATCACTGCCTCATTGCCTGCATCCGTAATGGGTCTGCGGTCAAACGACCACCCTCATCACTGTCAAACGCTCCCTGAAACACCTCAGCGAGCAGGTCTTTCTAATCGACCTGGCCCGGGTATCCTGGAAGGATATTGACCTCATTCCGTCAGTAGTAGAGGATGCTTGGTTATTCTTTAAAAGTGCTTTCCTCACCATCTTAATATATAAGCATGCCCCGTTCAAAAAATGTAGAACTAAGAACAGATATAGCCCTTGGTTCACTCCAGACCTGTCTGTCCTTGACCAGCACAAAAACATCCTGTGGCGTTCTGCATTAGCATCGAACAGCCCCCGTGATATGCAACTTTTCAGGGAAGTTAGAAACCAATATACACAGGCAGTTAGGAAAGCTAAGGCTACGGAAGGAGGGTTGTATGGCGTTGAAGCTCGTCTGGAGGTTTGTTAACACAGTGTCCAAAGAAGGGCCAGAAGTATACAGAATGGTGTCGTCTGCGTAGAAGGTGGATCAGAGAATCACCAGCAGCAAGAGCGACATCATTGATGTATACAGAGAAAAGAGTCGGCCCGAGAACTGAACCCTGTGGCACCCCCATAGAGACTGCCAGAGGTCCGGACAACAGGCCCTGCGATTTGACACACTGAACTCTATCTGAACTCTAACTCTATCTATTTGGCCATGATCAGTAACCAAATAGTTTGCATGCATTGTTTGTAGTTTTCCTCTGGACATGTAGGAGAATCTTACAGAACTCTGCATGCAGGGTTTCAATGGGGTGTTTTTGTCTCATTTGATGAAATCTTGTTTTGCAAGTGGACCCCACACCTCGCTGCCATAAAGTGCAATTGGTTCAATGACACATTCAATTAGTTTTAGACACATTTTAATAGGTATTTCAATTTGAATTAGTTTTTTAATGGCGTAGAATGCCCTGCGTGCTTTCTCTCTCAGCTCATTCACTGCCTCGTTAAGGTGTCCAGTTGAGCTTATATTTAAACCTCAGTAATTGTAGTGTGTGCAGTACTCTATATATTTAAACCTCAGTAATTGTAGTGTGTACAGTACTCTATATATTTAAACCTCAGTAATTGTAGTGTGTACAGTACTCTATATATTTAAACCTCAGTAATTGTAGTGTGTGCAGTACTCTATATATTTAAACCTCAGTAATTGTAGTGTGTACAGTACTCTATATATTTAAACCTCAGTAATTGTAGTGTGTACAGTACTCTATATATTTAAACCTCAGTAATTGTAGTGTGTACAGTACTCTATATATTTAAACCTCAGTAATTGTAGTGTGTACAGTACTCTATATATTTATATAAACCTCAGTAATTGTAGTGTGTACAGTACTCTATATATTTAAACCTCAGTAATTGTAGTGTGTACAGTACTCTATATATTTAAACCTCAGTAATTGTAGTGTGTAAGTACTCTATATATTTAAACCTCAGTAATTGTAGTGTGTTCAGTACTCTATATATTTAAACCTCAGTAATTGTAGTGTGTAAGTACTCTATATATTTAAACCTCAGTAATTGTAGTGTGTTCAGTACTCTATATATTTAAACCTCAGTAATTGTAGTGTGTACAGTATTCTATATATTTAAACCTCAGTAATTGTAGTGTGTTCAGTACTCTATATATTTAAACCTCAGTAATTGTAGTGTGTACAGTATTCTATATATTTAAACCTCAGTAATTGTAGTGTGTTCAGTACTCTATATATTTAAACCTCAGTAATTGTAGTGTGTACAGTACTCTATATATTTAAACCTCAGTAACTGTAGTGTGTACAGTACTCTATATATTTAAACCTCAGTAATTGTAGTGTGTGCAGTACTCTATATATTTAAACCTCAGTAATTGTAGTGTGTACAGTACTCTATATATTTAAACCTCAGTAATTGTAGTGTGTTCAGTACTCTATATATTTAAACCTCAGTAATTGTAGTGTGTACAGTACTCTATATATTTAAACCTCAGTAATTGTAGTGTGTACAGTACTCTATATATTTAAACTCAGTAATTGTAGTGTGTACAGTACTCTAGATATTTAAACCTCAGTAATTGTAGTAGTGTACAGTACTCTATATATTTATATAAACCTCAGTAATTGTAGTGGTGTACAGTACTCTATATATTTAAACCTCAGTAATTGTAGTGTGTACAGTACTCTATATATTTAAACCTCAGTAATTGTAGTGTGTAAGTACTCTATATATTTAAACCTCAGTAATTGTAGTGTGTTCAGTACTCTATATATTTAAACCTCAGTAATTGTAGTGTGTAAGTACTCTATATATTTAAACCTCAGTAATTGTAGTGTGTTCAGTACTCTATATATTTAAACCTCAGTAATTGTAGTGTGTACAGTATTCTATATATTTAAACCTCAGTAATTGTAGTGTGTTCAGTACTCTATATATTTAAACCTCAGTAATTGTAGTGTGTACAGTATTCTATATATTTAAACCTCAGTAATTGTAGTGTGTTCAGTACTCTATATATTTAAACCTCAGTAATTGTAGTGTGTACAGTACTCTATATATTTAAACCTCAGTAATTGTAGTGTGTACAGTACTCTATATATTTAAACCTCAGTAATTGTAGTGTGTACAGTACTCTATATATTTAAACCTCAGTAATTGTAGTGTGTACAGTACTCTATATATTTATATAAACCTCAGTAATTGTAGTGTGTACAGTACTCTATATATTTAAACCTCAGTAATTGTAGTGTGTACAGTACTCTATATATTTAAACCTCAGTAATTGTAGTGTGTAAGTACTCTATATATTTAAACCTCAGTAATTGTAGTGTGTTCAGTACTCTATATATTTAAAACCTCAGTAATTGTAGTGTGTAAGTACTCTATATATTTAAACCTCAGTAATTGTAGTGTGTTCAGTACTCTATATATTTAAACCTCAGTAATTGTAGTGTGTACAGTACTCTATATATTTAAACCTCAGTAATTGTAGTGTGTACAGTACTCTATATATTTAAACCTCAGTAATTGTAGTGTGTACAGTACTCTATATATTTAAACCTCAGTAATTGAGTGTGTACAGTACTCTATATATTTATATAAACCTCAGTAATTGTAGTGTGTACAGTACTCTATATATTTAAACCTCAGTAATTGTAGTGTGTACAGTACTCTATATATTTAAACCTCAGTAATTGTAGTGTGTAAGTACTCTATATATTTAAACCTCAGTAATTGTAGTGTGTTCAGTACTCTATATATTTAAACCTCAGTAATTGTAGTGTGTAAGTACTCTATATATTTAAACCTCAGTAATTGTAGTGTGTTCAGTACTCTATATATTTAAACCTCAGTAATTGTAGTGTGTACAGTATTCTATATATTTAAACCTCAGTAATTGTAGTGTGTTCAGTACTCTATATATTTAAACCTCAGTAATTGTAGTGTGTACAGTATTCTATATATTTAAACCTCAGTAATTGTAGTGTGTTCAGTACTCTATATATTTAAACCTCAGTAATTGTAGTGTGTACAGTACTCTATATATTTAAACCTCAGTAACTGTATAGTGTGTACAGTACTCTATATATTTAAACCTCAGTAATTGTAGTGTGTTCAGTACTCTATATATTTAAACCTCAGTAATTGTAGTGTGTACAGTATTCTATATATTTAAACCTCAGTAATTGTAGTGTGTACAGTACTCTATATATTTAAACCTCAGTAATTGTAGTGTGTACAGTACTCTATATATTTAAACCTCAGTAATTGTAGTGTGTACAGTACTCTATATATTTTAAACCCTCAGTAATTGTAGTGTGTACAGTACTCTATATATTTAAACCTCAGTAATTGTAGTGTGTACAGTACTCTATATATTTTGTACCAATTGAGAACTTTGGTCTAATTCCCTGAGATCTGGATCTTCTCTGGAAAATCATTATTTTAGTATTTTTGGGGTTTACTGCCAGGGCCCAGGTCTGGCAGTACTGCTCTACCAGGTCCAGGCTCTGCTGTAGGCCAGGTGCTGCTGTAGGCCAGGTGCTGCTGTAGGCCAGGTGCTGCTGTAGGCCAGGTGCTGCTGTAGACCAGGCTCTGCTGTAGACCAGGCTCTGCTGTAGTGCCAGGTGCTGCTGTAGGCCAGGTGCTGCTGTAGACCAGGTGCTGCTGTAGGCCAGGTGCTGCTGTAGGCCAGGTGCTGCTGTAGACCAGGTGCTGCTGTAGACCAGGCTCTGCTGTAGGCCAGGTGCTGCTGTAGACCAGGCTCTGTTGTAGGCCAGGTGCTGCTGTAGGCCAGGTGCTGCTGTAGACCAGGCTCTGCTGTAGACCAGGCTCTGCTGTAGGCCAGGTGCTGCTGTAGGCCAGGTGCTGCTGTAGGCCAGGTGCTGCTGTAGGCCAGGTGCTGCTGTAGGCCAGGTGCTGCTGTAGGCCAGGTGCTGCTGTAGACCAGGTGCGAAGAGCAGACATTTAGCCTGTGAATTGTGGAGACCAGGGGCTAAGGATTGTTCTAGATAGTGGCCAATTCGTTGATGTAAATATTGAAGGGTGCAGGGCTCAGATTGTAACCCTGGCGAAGGCCCCCGCCCCTCTCTCCCTCTCTCTCTCTCTCTCTCTCTTTCTCTCTCTCTCTCTCAATTCTCTCTCTTTCTCTCTCTCTCTCTCAATTCCCTCTCTTTCTCTCTCTCTCTCTCTCTCTCTCTCTCTCAATTCCCTCTCTTTCTCTGTCTCTCTCTCAGGAAGGAGGGAGAGAACAAACTCTGAGTCTGCGTTAGAGGAGGAGCCTCGCATGGACGTGTCTCGCCTCGACCTGCGGATTGGTCGGATCGTTGGCGTCCGCTACCACCCATTGGCCGGGGCTCTGTATGTCCAGGAAGTGGATCTGGGAGAGCCCGCCCCCCGCACGGTGGTCAGCGCGCTACGACACATACCTAAGGAACAGGTAGGTCAAAGGTCAGACACACAGGTTAAACACACAGGTTAAACACACAGGTCACACACACAGGTCACGCACACAGGTCACGCACACAGGTTAAACACACAGGTTAAACACACAGGTCACACACACAGGTTACACACACAGGTCACACACACAGGTCACGCACACAGGTCACACACACAGGTCACACACACAGGTTAAACACACAGGTTAAACACACAGGTCACACACACAGGTTACACACACAGGTCACGCACACAGGTCACGCACACAGGTCACACACACAGGTCACGCACACAGGTCACACACACAGGTCACACACACAGGTCACACACACAGGTCACACACACAGGTCACACACACAGGTCACGCACACAGGTCACACACACAGGTCACACACTTCTCTGTGAGTCTCCTTCTGCCTCCTTTAGACAGTGTGTTGTCATGTAGTTTAAAGTGGGACTCTGACCAGTATCTCTATGTGTTGTCAAACAGCTGACCACTGTGCAGAAAATAATTCCTGTCTCAGACACCCCATACTGTACACACACACACACACACACACACACACACACACACACACACACACACACCTGTTTGATGTGTCAGAGACACCAGTCTGTAGTGACAGACTTTTAACAATGCTTCTGGGTGGCCAGAGATACACAACACACACCACCATGCTGAACAGGACCTGAAACGCTGTCACACACACACACACACACACACACCGCCATCTCTCATATCACTCACTGGCTGTCAGTGTCTGGCAAAAATAAAGTGAAATCAGTGCTAGGTTATTATTTAGAGAGTGTATCTTTCTCTAGAAGTGTTGTTATTTAGAGTGTATCTTTCTCTAGAAGTGAAGTGTTGTTATTTAGAGTGTGGTTCTTTCTCTAGAAGTGTCATTATTCAGAGAGTGTGTAAATTGTTATTATTCAGAGAGTGTGTATCTTTCTCTCTGATGTGTGTGCCTGTGTGTGTAGCTTCAGGGTCGTCTGGCGGTGTTGCTGTGCAATGTGCGTCCCTGTCGGGTGAAAGGCGTGGTCTCCACGGCGATGGTTCTCTGTGGCTCCGCCCCTAATGCCCATGATAACGATAACGATGATGACGCCCAGGTGGAGTTTCTGGAGCCGCCCACTAACGCTGTACCTGGGGACAGGGTCACTTTCTACGATTATCCTGGTAACTACCCACACACACACACACACACACACACACACGCGCGCACACACACACGCACATACACACGCACACACACACACACACACGGACACACACACACATACACACATTCCTACTACATTCCTCTTTCTATATCACCCTGGTAACTACAGTCCTCTTTCTATCACCCTGGTAACTACATTCCTGTTTCTATCACCCTGGTAACTACATTCTTCTTTATATCACCCTGGTAACTACATTCATCTTTCTATATCACTCTGGTAACTACAATCATCTTTCTATCACCCTGGTAACTACAGTCTTCTTTCTATCAATCACCCTGGTAACTATATTCCTTTTTCTATATCACCCTGGTAACTACATTCATCTTTCTATATCACCCCGGCAACTACATTCTTCTTTATATCACCCTGGTAACTACATTCATCTTTCTATATCACTCTGGTAACTACAATCATCTTTCTATCACCCTGGTAACTACAGTCTTCTTTCTATCACCCTGGTAACTACATTCCTCTTTCTATCACCCTGGTAACTACATTCATCTTTCTATCACCCTGGTAACTACATTCATACTATGTAATGTATCCTCCTGTCCACTAGGGGAGCCAGACCGGGAGCTGAGCCCCAGAGAGAAGGTGTGTCAGGGTTAGAGTTAATAGTATGTAATGTATCCTCCTGTCCCCTAGGGGAGCCAGACCGGGAGCTGAGCCCCAGAGAGAAGGTGTGGGAGCAGATCCTTCCTGATCTGCAGACGGACTCCAGGGGCGTGGCCACCTACAGGGGGGTGGGGTTTGAGGTGAGGGGGAAAGGCCTCTGTAGAGCCCCAACCCTCACCAACAGCAGTATCAAATAAACACACACACACACACACACACACACAGACACACACACACACACACACACACACACACACACACACACACACACACACACACACACACACACACACACACAGACACACACACACACACACACACACCTACACACACACACCTACACACACACACACACACACACACACACACACACACACACACACACACACACACACACACACACACACACACACACACACACACACACAGACAGATACACACACACACACACACCTACACACACACACCTACACACACACACACACACACACACACACACACACACACACACACACACAGACAGATACACACACTTCTGGGTAAGCTTTAAGCTGATTGCTGTTGTCAGAATGTGAGGAACTTTCAATAAAGTTTTTAACAAATGTTGAAACATGGTGGATTTCTATATTTTTCCTGATGTAGATTATAAAACAAAGAACCTCACTACGACCCAACACTATGGAGGGAGGGAGAGAGAACCTCACTATGACCCAACACTATAGAGGGAGGGAGAGAGAACCTCACTACGACCCAACACTATAGAGGGAGGGAGAGAGAACCTCACTACGACCCAACACTATAGAGGGAGGGAGAGAGAACCTCACTACGACCCAACACTATAGAGGGAGGGAGAGAGAACCTCACTACGACCCAACACTATGGAGGGAGGGAGAGAGAACCTCACTACGACCCAACACTATGGAGGGAGGGAGAGAGAACCTCACTACGACCCAACACTATAGAGGGAGGGAGAGAGAACCTCACTACGACCCAACACTATAGAGGGAGGGAGAGAGAACCTCACTACGACCCAACACTATAGAGGGAGGGAGAGAGAACCTCACTACGACCCAACACTATAGAGGGAGGGAGAGAGAACCTCACTACGACCCAACACTATAGAGGGAGGCAGAGAGAACCTCACTACGACCCAACACTATAGAGGGAGGGAGAGAGAACCTCACTACGACCCAACACTATAGAGGGAGGGAGAGAGAACCTCACTACGACCCAACACTATAGAGGGAGGGAGAGAGAACCTCACTACGACCCAACAATATAGAGGGAGGGAGAGAGAACCTCACTACGACCTAACACTATAGAGGGAGAGAGAGAGAACCTCACTACGACCCAACACTATAGAGGGAGGGAGAAAGACGGACAGAGAAGGTCTCCCTCTTCCTGTTTACCTCAAACACACTGAAACAGCAGGGATTTAAAAGCTGTGCGGAACCACAGGAGAGAGAGAACAGAAAGTTCCATCCTGACAGTTCCAACCTGACAGCTCCATCCTGACAGTTCCATCCTGACAGTTCCAACCTGACAGCTCCATCCTGACAGTTCCATCCTGACAGTTCCATCCTAACAGTTCCATCCTGACAGCTCCATCCTGACAGCTCCAACCTGACAGTTCCATCCTGACAGCTCCATCCCGACAGTTCCATCCTGACAGCTCCATCCCGACAGTTCCATCCTGACAGCTCCAACCTGACAGTTCCATCCTGACAGCTCCATCCTGACAGTTCCATCCTGACAGCTCCATCCCGACAGTTCCATCCTGACAGCTCCAACCTGACAGTTCCATCCTGACAGCTCCATCCTGACAGTTCCATCCTGACAGCTCCATCCCGACAGTTCCATCCTGACAGCTCCATCCTGACAGTTCCATCCTGACAGTTCCATCCTGACAGTTCCATCCTGACAGCTCCATCCTGACAGCTCCATCGTGACAGTTCCATCCTGACAGTTCCATCCTGACAGCTCCATCCCGACAGCTCCATCCTGACAGCTCCATCCTGACAGTTCCATCCTGACAGTTCCATCCTGACAGTTCCATCCTGACAGCTCCATCCTGACAGCTCCATCGTGACAGTTCCATCCTGACAGTTCCATCCTGACAGTTCCATCCTGACAGTTCCATCCTGACAGTTCCATCCTGATTGTTCCATCCTGACAGCTCCATCCTGACAGCTCCATCCTGACAGCTCCACTGGGCGTAAACTCGTCTAAACCTCTAGTTTCAGTAGATTTGAGTACACTAAAATCTACCTGTCTGTATTTTCAGACCGATCGAGGTGGTTTTGCAAACTGAATAGTCCATATTCACAATATTGGCACAATTGATCATCCAACCCAGGAACTAATCAGCTGTATCTTGTATCATTACATCTGTCCATATCATTACCAGACTGCTGGGTGGCCAGATGTTCAGATGATCAATTCCTCTTTATCTGGCCAGAAACTGCTTGTTGCTGGTATTGCAGGTATATATTGAACAGTCAAACAGAGGGAACGGATTGGTCCACAGAGGGAACTGATCAGGCAGCTAGGGGAACGGATCGGTCAGCAGAGGGAACGGATCGGTCAGCAGAGGGAACGGATCGGTCAGCAGGGGGAACGGATCGGTCAGCAGAGGGAACGGATCGGTCAGCAGAGGGAACGGATCGGTCAGCAGAGGGAACGGATCGGTAGCAGAGGGAACGGATCGGTAGCAGAGGGAACGGATCGGTAGCAGAGGGAACGGATCGGTAGCAGAGGAAAAGGATCGGTAGCAGAGGGAACGGATCGTCGCATAGGGAACGGATTGGTCGCAGAGGGAACGGATCGGTAGCAGAGGGAACGGATCGGTAGCAGAGGGAACGGATCGGTAGCAGAGGGAACGGATCGGTAGCAGAGGGAACGGATCGGTAGCAGAGGGAACGGATCGGTCAGCAGAGGGAACGGACCGGTAGCAGAGAGAAATGAACGGTAGCATAGGGAACGGATCGGTCGCAGAGGGAAAGGATCGGTCCACAGAGGGAACGGATCGGTAGCAGAGAGAAATTATCGGTAGCAGAGGGAACTGATCGGTCGCAGAGGGAACGGATCGGTAGGAGAGGGAGCGGATCGGTAGCAGAGGGAAAGGATCGGTCAGCAGAGGGAAAGGATCGGTCCACAGAGGGAACGAATCGGTAGCAGAGAGAAATGAACGTTAGCAGAGGGAACGGATCGGTCGCAGAGGGAAAGGATCGGTCCACAGAGGGAACGGAATGGTCAGCAGAGGGAACGGATCGGTCAGCAGGGGGAACGGATCGGTCAGCAGAGGGAACGGATCGGTAAGCAGAGGGAACGGATCGGTCAGCAGGGGGAGCGGCTCGGTCAGCAGAGGGAACGGATCGGTCAGCAGGGGGAACAGCTCGGTCCACAGAGGGAACGGTTTGGTCAGCAGAGGGAACGGATCGGTCAGCAGGGGGAACGGCTCGGTCAGCAGAGGGAACGGATCGGTCAGCAGAGGGAACGGATCGGTAGCATAGGGAACGGATCGGTAGCAGAGGGAACGGATCGGTAGCAGAGGGAAAGGATCGGTAGCAGAGGGAACGGATCGGTCGCATAGGGAACGGATCGGTCGCAGAGGGAACGGATCGGTAGCGGAGGGAACGGATCGGTCAGCAGAGGGAACGGATCGGTCAGCAGGGGGAGCGGCTCGGTCAGCAGAGGGAACGGATCGGTCAGCAGGGGGAACGGCTCGGTCCACAGAGGGAACGGATCGGTCAGCAGAGGGAACGGATCGGTCAGCAGAGGGAACGGATCGGTCAGCAGAGGGAACGGATCGGTAGCAGAGGGAACGGATCGGTCGCATAGGGAACGGATTGGTCGCAGAGGGAACGGATTGGTAGCAGAGGGAACGGATCGGTAGCAGAGGGAACGGATCGGTCAGCAGAGGGAAAGGATCGGTCCACAGAGGGAACGGATCGGTAGCAGAGAGAAATGAACGGTAGCATAGGGAACGGATCGGTCGCAGAGGGAAAGGATCGGTCCACAGAGGGAACGGATCGGTAGCAGAGAGAAATTATCGGTAGCAGAGGGAACTGATCGGTCGCAGAGGGAACGGATCGGTAGCAGAGAGAAATGAGCGGTAGCAGAGGGAACGGATCGGTCGCAGAGGGAAAGGATCGGTCCACAGAGGGAACGGATCAGTAGCAGAGAGAAATGATCGGTAGCAGAGGGAACGGATCGGTCAGCAGAGGGAAAGGATCGGTCCACAGAGGGAACGGATCGGTAGCAGAGAGAAATGAACGGTAGCAGAGGGAACGGATCGGTCGCAGAGGGAAAGGATCGTCCACAGAGGGAACGGATCGGTAGCAGAGAGAAATGATCGGTAGCAGAGGGAACGGATCGGTCGCAGAGGGAAAGGATCGGTCCACAGAGGGAACGGATCGGTAGCAGAGAGAAATGAACGGTAGCAGAGGGAACGGATCGGTCGCAGAGGGAAAGGATCGGTCCACAGAGGGAACGGATCGGTAGCAGAGAGAAATGATCGGTAGCAGAGGGAACAGGTCGGTCAGCAGAGGGAACGGATCGGTCAGCAGGGGGAGCGGCTCGGTCAGCAGAGGGAACGGATCGGTCAGCAGAGGGAACGGATCGGTCAGCAGGGGGAGCGGCTCGGTCAGCAGAGGGAACGGATCGGTCAGCAGGGGGAACGGCTCGGTCCACAGAGGGAACGGATTGGTCAGCAGAGGGAACGGATCGGTCAGCAGGGGGAGCGGCTCGGTCAGCAGAGGGAACGGATCGGTCAGCAGGGGGAACGGCTCGGTCCACAGAGGGAACGGATCGGTCAGCAGAGGGAACGGATCGGTCAGCAGAGGGAACGGATCGGTCAGCAGAGGGAACGGATCGTTAGCAGAGGGAACGGATCGGTAGCAGAGGGAACGGATCGGTAGCAGAGGGAACGGATCGGTCGCATAGGGAACGGATTGGTCGCAGAGGGAACGGATCGGTCGCATAGGGAACGGATCGGTAGCAGAGGGAACGGATCGGTCAGCAGAGGGAAAGGATCGGTCCACAGAGGGAACGGATCGGTAGCAGAGAGAAATGAACGGTAGCATAGGGAACGGATCGGTCGCAGAGGGAAAGGATCGGTCCACAGAGGGAACGGATCGGTAGCAGAGAGAAATGATCGGTAGCAGAGGGAACTGATCGGTCGCAGAGGGAACGGATCGGTAGCAGAGAGAAATGAGCGGTAGCAGAGGGAACGGATCGGTCGCAGAGGGAAAGGATCGGTCCACAGAGGGAACGGATCGGTAGCAGAGAGAAATGATCGTTAGCAGATGGAACAGATCGGTCAGCAGAGGGAAAGGATCGGTCCACAGAGGGAACGGATCGGTAGCAGAGAGAAATGAACGGTAGCAGAGGGAACGGATCGGTCGCAGAGGGAAAGGATCGTCCACAGAGGGAACGGATCGGTAGCAGAGAGAAATGATCGGTAGCAGAGGGAACAGGTCGGTCAGCAGAGGGAACGGATCGGTCAGCAGGGGGAGCGGCTCGGTCAGCAGAGGGAACGGATCGGTCAGCAGAGGGAACGGATCGGTCAGCAGGGGGAGCGGCTCGGTCAGCAGAGGGAACGGATCGGTCAGCAGGGGGAACGGCTCGGTCCACAGAGGGAACGGATTGGTCAGCAGAGGGAACGGATCGGTCAGCAGGGGGAGCGGCTCGGTCAGCAGAGGGAACGGATCGGTCAGCAGGGGGAACGGCTCGGTCCACAGAGGGAACGGATCGGTCAGCAGAGGGAACGGATCGGTCAGCAGAGGGAACGGATCGGTCAGCAGAGGGAACGGATCGGTAGCAGAGGGAACAGATTGGTAGCAGAGGGAACGGATCGGTAGCAGAGGGAACGGATCGGTAGCAGAGGGAACGGATCGGTCGCATAGGGAACGGATTGGTCGCAGAGGGAACGGATCGGTCGCATAGGGAACGGATCGGTAGCAGAGGGAACGGATCGGTCAGCAGAGGGAAAGGATCGGTCCACAGAGGGAACGGATCGGTAGCAGAGAGAAATGAACGGTAGCATAGGGAACGGATCGGTCGCAGAGGGAAAGGATCGGTCCACAGAGGGAACGGATCGGTAGCAGAGAGAAATGATCGGTAGCAGAGGGAACTGATCGGTCGCAGAGGGAACGGATCGGTAGCAGAGAGAAATGAGCGGTAGCAGAGGGAACGGATCGGTCGCAGAGGGAAAGGATCGGTCCACAGAGGGAACGGATCGGTAGCAGAGAGAAATGATCGTTAGCAGATGGAACGGATCGGTCAGCAGAGGGAAAGGATCGGTCCACAGAGGGAACGGATCGGTAGCAGAGAGAAATGAACGGTAGCAGAGGGAACGGATCGGTCGCAGAGGGAAAGGATCGTCCACAGAGGGAACGGATCGGTAGCAGAGAGAAATGATCGGTAGCAGAGGGAAAGGATCGGTCAGCAGAGGGAAAGGATCGGTCCACAGAGGGAACGGATTGGTAGCAGAGAGAAATGAACGGTAGCAGAGGGAACGGATCGGTCGCAGAGGGAAGGGATAGATCCACAGAGGGAACGGATCGGTAGCAGAGAGAAATGATCGGTAGCAGAGGGAACAGGTCGGTCAGCAGAGGGAACGGATCGGTCAGCAGGGGGAGCGGCTCGGTCAGCAGAGGGAACGGATCGGTCAGCAGTGGGAACGGATCGGTCAGCAGGGGGAGCGGCTCGGTCAGCAGAGGGAACGGATCGGTAAGCAGGGGGAACGGCTCGGTCCACAGAGGGAACGGATTGGTCAGCAGAGGGAACGGATCGGTCAGCAGGGGGAACGGCTCGGTCAGCAGAGGGAACGGATCGGTCAGCAGAGGGAACGGATCGGTAGCAGAGGGAATGGATCGGTAGCAGAGGGAAAGGATCGGTAGCAGAGGGAACGGATCGGTCGCATAGGGAACGGATCGGTCGCAGAGGGAACGAATCGGTAGCAGAGGGAACGGATCGGTAGCAAGGGGAACGGATCGGTCAGCAGAGGGAACGGATCGGTCAGCAGGGGGAGCGGCTCGGTCAGCAGAGGGAACAGATCGGTCAGCAGGGGGAACGGCTCGGTCCACAGAGGGAACGGATCGGTCAGCAGAGGGAACGGATCGGTCAGCAGAGGGAACAGGTCGGTCAGCAGAGGGAAAGGATCGGTCAGCAGAGGGAAAGGATCGGTCCACAGAGGGAACGAATCGGTAGCAGAGGGAACGGATCGGTAGCAGAGGGAACGGATCGGTCAGCAGAGGGAACAGGTCGGTCAGCAGAGGGAAAGGATCGGTCAGCAGAGGGAAAGGATCGGTCCACAGAGGGAACGAATCGGTAGCAGAGGGAACGGATCGGTAGCAGAGGGAAAGGATCGTCCACAGAGGGAACGGATCGGTAGCAGAGAGAAATGAACGGTAGCAGAGGGAACGGATCGGTCGCAGAGGGAAAGGATCGGTCCACAGAGGGAACGGATCGGTAGCAGAGAGAAATGATCGGTAGCAGAGGGAACAGGTCGGTCAGCAGAGGGAAAGGATCGGTCAGCAGGGGGAGCGGCTCGGTCAGCAGAGGGAACGGATCGGTCAGCAGAGGGAACGGATCGGTCAGCAGGGGGAGCGGCACGGTCAGCAGAGGGAACGGATCGGTCAGCAGGGGGAACGGCTCGGTCCACAGAGGGAACGGATTGGTCAGCAGAGGGAACGGATCGGTCAGCAGGGGGAGCGGCTCGGTCAGCAGAGGGAACGGATCGGTCAGCAGGGGGAACGGCTCGGTCCACAGAGGGAATGGATCGGTCAGCAGAGGGAACGGATCGGTCAGCAGAGGGAACGGATCGGTCAGCAGAGGGAACGGATCGGTAGCAGAGGGAACGGATCGGTAGCAGAGGGAACGGATCGGTAGCAGAGGGAACGGATCGGTAGCAGAGGGAACGGATCGGTCGCATAGGGAACGGATCGGTCGCAGAGGGAACGGATCGGTAGCAGAGGGAACGGATCGGTAGCAGAGGGAACGGATCGGTCAGCAGAGGGAAAGGATCGGTCCACAGAGGGAACGGATCGGTAGCAGAGAGAAATGAACGGTAGCATAGGGAACGGATCGGTCGCAGAGGGAAAGGATCGGTCCACAGAGGGAACGGATCGGTAGCAGAGAGAAATGATCGGTAGCAGAGGGAACTGATCGGTCGCAGAGGGAACGGATCGGTAGCAGAGAGAAATGAGCGGTAGCAGAGGGAACGGATCGGTCGCAGAGGGAAAGGATCGGTCCACAGAGGGAACGGATCGGTAGCAGAGAGAAATGATCGGTAGCAGAGGGAACGGATCGGTCAGCAGAGGGAAAGGATCGGTCCACAGAGGGAACGGATCGGTAGCAGAGAGAAATGAACGGTAGCAGAGGGAACGGATCGGTCGCAGAGGGAAAGGATCGTCCACAGAGGGAACGGATCGGTAGCAGAGAGAAATGAACGGTAGCAGAGGGAACGGATCGGTCGCAGAGGGAAAGGATCGGTCCACAGAGGGAACGGATCGGTAGCAGAGAGAAATGATCGGTAGCAGAGGGAACAGGTCGGTCAGCAGAGGGAATGGATCGGTCAGCAGGGGGAGCGGCTCGGTCAGCAGAGGGAACGGATCGGTCAGCAGAGGGAACGGATCGGTCAGCAGGGGGAGCGGCTCGGTCAGCAGAGGGAACGGATCGGTCAGCAGGGGGAACGGCTCGGTCCACAGAGGGAACGGATTGGTCAGCAGAGGGAACGGATCGGTCAGCAGGGGGAACGGCTCGGTCAGCAGAGGGAACGGATCGGTCAGCAGAGGGAACGGATCGGTAGCAGAGGGAACGGATCGGTAGCAGAGGGAAAGGATCGGTAGCAGAGGGAACGGATCGGTCGCATAGGGAACGGATCGGTCGCAGAGGGAACGAATCGGTAGCAGAGGGAACGGATCGGTAGCAGAGGGAACGGATCGGTCAGCAGAGGGAACGGATCGGTCAGCAGGGGGAGCGGCTCGGTCAGCAGAGGGAACGGATCGGTCAGCAGGGGGAACGGCTCGGTCCACAGAGGGAACGGATCGGTCAGCAGAGGGAACGGATCGGTCAGCAGAGGGAACGGATCGGTCAGCAGAGGGAATGGATCGGTAGCAGAGGGAACGGATCGGTAGCAGAGGGAACGGATCGGTAGCAGAGGGAACGGATCGGTCGCATAGGGAACGGATCGGTCGCAGAGGGAAAGGATCGGTCCACAGAGGGAACGGATCGGTCAGCAGAGGGAACAGGTCGGTCAGCAGAGGGAAAGGATCGGTCAGCAGAGGGAAAGGATCGGTCCACAGAGGGAACGAATCGGTAGCAGAGGGAACGGATCGGTCGCATAGGGAACGGATCGGTCGCAGAGGGAACGAATCGGTAGCAGAGGGAAATGATCGGTAGCAGAGGGAACGGATCGGTCAGCAGAGAGAACGGATCGGTCAGCAGGGGGAGCGGCTCGGTCAGCAGAGGGAACGGATCGGTCAGCAGGGGGAACGGCTCGGTCCACAGAGGGAACGGATCGGTCAGCAGAGGGAACGGATCGGTCAGCAGAGGGAACAGGTCGGTCAGCAGAGGGAAAGGATCGGTCAGCAGAGGGAAAGGATCGGTCCACAGAGGGAACGAATCGGTAGCAGAGGGAACGGATCGGTAGCAGAGGGAACGGATCGGTCAGCAGATGGAAAGGATCGGTCCACAGATGGAACGGATCGGTAGCAGAGAGAAATGAACGGTAGCAGAGGGAACGGATCGGTCGCAGAGGGAAAGGATCGGTCCACAGAGGGAACGGATCGGTAGCAGAGAGAAATGAACGGTAGCAGAGGGAACGGATCGGTAGCAGAGGGAACGGATCGGTCAGCAGAGGGAACGGATCGGTCAGCAGGGGGAGCGGCTCGGTCAGCAGAGGGAACGGATCGGTCAGCAGGGGGAAAGGCTCGGTCCACAGAGGGAACGGATCGGTCCACAGAGGGAACGGATCGGTAGCAGAGAGAAATGAACGGTAGCAGAGGGAACGGATCGGTAGCAGAGGGAACGGATCGGTCAGCAGAGGGAACGGATCGGTCAGTAGGGGGAGCGGCTCGGTCAGCAGAGGGAACGGATCGGTCAGCAGGGGGAACGGCTCGGTCCACAGAAGGAACGGATCGGTCAGCAGATGGAACGGATCGGTCAGCAGAGGGAACGGATCGGTCAGCAGAGGGAATGGATCGGTAGCAGAGGGAACGGATCGGTAGCAGAGGGAATGGATCGGTAGCAGAGGGAACGGATCGGTCGCATAGGGAACGGATCGGTCGCAGAGGGAAAGGATCGGTCCACAGAGGGAACGGATCGGTCAGCAGAGGGAACAGGTCGGTCAGCAGAGGGAAAGGATCGGTCAGCAGAGGGAAAGGATCGGTCCACAGAGGGAACGAATCGGTAGCAGAGGGAACGGATCGGTCGCATAGGGAACGGATCGGTCGCAGAGGGAACGGATCGGTCAGTAGGGGGAGCGGCTCGGTCAGCAGAGGGAACGGATCGGTCAGCAGGGGGAACGGCTCGGTCCACAGAAGGAACGGATCGGTCAGCAGATGGAACGGATCGGTCAGCAGAGGGAACGGATCGGTCAGCAGAGGGAATGGATCGGTAGCAGAGGGAACGGATCGGTAGCAGAGGGAACGGATCGGTAGCAGAGGGAACGGATCGGTCGCATAGGGAACGGATCGGTCGCAGAGGGAAAGGATCGGTCCACAGAGGGAACGGATCGGTCAGCAGAGGGAACAGGTCGGTCAGCAGAGGGAAAGGATCGGTCAGCAGAGGGAAAGGATCGGTCCACAGAGGGAACGAATCGGTAGCAGAGGGAACGGATCGGTCGCATAGGGAACGGATCGGTCGCAGAGGGAAAGGATCGGTCCACAGAGGGAACGGATTGGTCAGCAGAGGGAACGGATCGGTCAGCAGGGGGAACGGCTCGGTCAGCAGAGGGAACGGATCGGTCAGCAGAGGGAACGGATCGGTAGCAGAGGGAACGGATCGGTAGCAGAGGGAAAGGATCGGTAGCAGAGGGAACGGATCGGTCGCATAGGGAACGGATCGGTCGCAGAGGGAACGAATCGGTAGCAGAGGGAACGGATCGGTAGCAGAGGGAACGGATCGGTCAGCAGAGGGAACGGATCGGTCAGCAGGGGGAGCGGCTCGGTCAGCAGAGGGAACGGATCGGTCAGCAGGGGGAACGGCTCGGTCCACAGAGGGAACGGATCGGTCAGCAGAGGGAACGGATCGGTCAGCAGAGGGAACGGATCGGTCAGCAGAGGGAATGGATCGGTAGCAGAGGGAACGGATCGGTAGCAGAGGGAACGGATCGGTAGCAGAGGGAACGGATCGGTCGCATAGGGAACGGATCGGTCGCAGAGGGAAAGGATCGGTCCACAGAGGGAACGGATCGGTCAGCAGAGGGAACAGGTCGGTCAGCAGAGGGAAAGGATCGGTCAGCAGAGGGAAAGGATCGGTCCACAGAGGGAACGAATCGGTAGCAGAGGGAACGGATCGGTCGCAAAGGGAACGGATCGGTCGCAGAGGGAACGAATCGGTAGCAGAGGGAAATGATCGGTAGCAGAGGGAACGGATCGGTCAGCAGAGGGAACGGATCGGTCAGCAGGGGGAGCGGCTCGGTCAGCAGAGGGAACGGATCGGTCAGCAGGGGGAACGGCTCGGTCCACAGAGGGAACGGATCGGTCAGCAGAGGGAACGGATCGGTCAGCAGAGGGAAAAGGTCGGTCAGCAGAGGGAAAGGATCGGTCAGCAGAGGGAAAGGATCGGTCCACAGAGGGAACGAATCGGTAGCAGAGGGAACGGATCGGTAGCAGAGGGAACGGATCGGTCAGCAGATGGAAAGGATCGGTCCACAGATGGAACGGATCGGTAGCAGAGAGAAATGAACGGTAGCAGAGGGAACGGATCGGTCGCAGAGGGAAAGGATCGGTCCACAGAGGGAACGGATCGGTAGCAGAGAGAAATGAACGGTAGCAGAGGGAACGGATCGGTAGCAGAGGGAACGGATCGGTCAGCAGAGGGAACGGATCGGTCAGCAGGGGGAGCGGCTCGGTCAGCAGAGGGAACGGATCGGTCAGCAGGGGGAAAGGCTCGGTCCACAGAGGGAACAGATCGGTCCACAGAGGGAACGGATCGGTAGCAGAGAGAAATGAACGGTAGCAGAGGGAACGGATCGGTAGCAGAGGGAACGGATCGGTCAGCAGAGGGAACGGATCGGTCAGTAGGGGGAGCGGCTCGGTCAGCAGAGGGAACGGATCGGTCAGCAGGGGGAACGGCTCGGTCCACAGAAGGAACGGATCGGTCAGCAGATGGAACGGATCGGTCAGCAGAGGGAACGGATCGGTCAGCAGAGGGAATGGATCGGTAGCAGAGGGAACGGATCGGTAGCAGAGGGAACGGATCGGTAGCAGAGGGAACGGATCGGTCGCATAGGGAACGGATCGGTCGCAGAGGGAAAGGATCGGTCCACAGAGGGAACGGATCGGTCAGCAGAGGGAACAGGTCGGTCAGCAGAGGGAAAGGATCGGTCAGCAGAGGGAAAGGATCGGTCCACAGAGGGAACGAATCGGTAGCAGAGGGAACGGATCGGTCGCATAGGGAACGGATCGGTCGCAGAGGGAAAGGATCGGTCCACAGAGGGAACGGATCGGTAGCAGAGAGAAATGAACGGTAGCAGAGGGAACGGATCGGTCAGCAGGGGGAACGGCTCGGTCCACAGAGGGAACGGATCGGTCAGCAGAGGGAACGGATCGGTCAGCAGAGGGAACAGGTCGGTCAGCAGAGGGAAAGGATCGGTCAGCAGAGGGAAAGGATCGGTCCACAGAGGGAACGAATCGGTAGCAGAGGGAACGGATCGGTAGCAGAGGGAACGGATCGGTCAGCAGAGGGAAAGGATCGGTCCACAGAGGGAACGGATCGGTAGCAGAGAGAAATGAACGGTAGCATAGGGAACGGATCGGTCGCAGAGGGAAAGGATCGGTCCACAGAGGGAACGGATCGGTAGCAGAGAGAAATGATCGGTAGCAGAGGGAACTGATCGGTCGCAGAGGGAACGGATCGGTAGCAGAGAGAAATGAGCGGTAGCAGAGGGAACGGATCGGTCGCAGAGGGAAAGGATCGGTCCACAGAGGGAACGGATCGGTAGCAGAGAGAAATGATTGGTAGCAGAGGGAACGGATCGGTCAGCAGAGGGAAAGGATCGGTCCACAGAGGGAACGGATCGGTAGCAGAGAGAAATGAACGGTAGCAGAGGGAACGGATCGGTCGCAGAGGGAAAGGATCGTCCACAGAGGGAACGGATCGGTAGCAGAGAGAAATGAACGGTAGCAGAGGGAACGGATCGGTCGCAGAGGGAAAGGATCGGTCCACAGAGGGAACGGATCGGTAGCAGAGAGAAATTATCGGTAGCAGAGGGAACAGGTCGGTCAGCAGAGGGAACGGATCGGTCAGCAGGGGGAGCGGCTCGGTCAGCAGAGGGAACGGATCGGTCAGCAGAGGGAACGGATCGGTCAGCAGGGGGAGCGGCTCGGTCAGCAGAGGGAACGGATCGGTCAGTAGGGGGAACGGCTCGGTCCACAGAGGGAACGGATTGGTCAGCAGAGGGAACGGATCGGTCAGCAGGGGGAACGGCTCGGTCAGCAGAGGGAACGGATCGGTCTGCAGAGGGAACGGATCGGTAGCAGAGGGAACGGATCGGTAGCAGAGGGAAAGGATCGGTAGCAGAGGGAACGGATCGGTCGCATAGGGAACGGATCGGTCGCAGAGGGAACGAATCGGTAGCAGAGGGAACGGCTCGGTCAGCAGAGGGAACGGATCGGTCAGCAGAGGGAACGGATCGGTCAGCAGGGGGAGCGGCTCGGTAGCAGAGGGAACGGATCGGTAGCAGAGGGAACGGATCGGTCGCATAGGGTACGGATCGGTCGCAGAGGGAAAGGATCGGTCCACAGAGGGAACGGATCGGTCAGCAGAGGGAACAGGTCGGTCAGCAGAGGGAAAGGATCGGTCAGCAGAGGAAAAGGATCGGTCCACAGAGGGAACGAATCGGTAGCAGAGGGAACGGATCGGTCGCATAGGGAACGGATCGGTCGCAGAGGGAACGAATCGGTAGCAGAGGGAACGGATCGGTCAGCAGAGGGAACGGATCGGTCAGCAGGGGGAGCGGCTCGGTCAGCAGAGGGAACGGATCGGTCAGCAGGGGGAACGGCTCGGTCCACAGAGGGAACGGATCGGTCAGCAGAGGGAACGGATCGGTCAGCAGAGGGAACAGGTCGGTCAGCAGAGGGAAAGGATCGGTCAGCAGAGGGAAAGGATCGGTCCACAGAGGGAACGAATCGGTAGCAGAGGGAACGGATCGGTAGCAGAGGGAACGGATCGGTCAGCAGAGGGAAAGGATCGGTCCACAGAGGGAACGGATCGGTAGCAGAGAGAAATGAACTGTAGCATAGGGAACGGATCGGTCGCAGAGGGAAAGGATCGGTCCACAGAGGGAACGGATCGGTAGCAGAGAGAAATGATCGGTAGCAGAGGGAACTGATCGGTCGCAGAGGGAACGGATCGGTAGCAGAGAGAAATGAGCGGTAGCAGAGGGAACGGATCGGTCGCAGAGGGAAAGGATCGGTCCACAGAGGGAACGGATCGGTAGCAGAGAGAAATGATCGGTAGCAGAGGGAACGGATCGGTCAGCAGAGGGAAAGGATCGGTCCACAGAGGGAACGGATCGGTAGCAGAGAGAAATGAACGGTAGCAGAGGGAACGGATCGGTCGCAGAGGGAAAGGATCGTCCACAGAGGGAACGGATCGGTAGCAGAGAGAAATGAACGGTAGCAGAGGGAACGGATCGGTCGCAGAGGGAAAGGATCGGTCCACAGAGGGAACGGATCGGTAGCAGAGAGAAATGATCGGTAGCAGAGGGAACAGGTCGGTCAGCAGAGGGAACGGATCGGTCAGCAGGGGGGGCGGCTCGGTCAGCAGAGGGAACGGATCGGTCAGCAGAGGGAACGGATCGGTCAGCAGGGGGAGCGGCTCGGTCAGCAGAGGGAAAGGATCGGTCAGCAGAGGGAAAGGATCGGTCCACAGAGGGAACGAATCGGTAGCAGAGGGAACGGATCGGTAGCAGAGGGAACGGATCGGTCAGCAGAGGGAAAGGATCGGTCCACAGAGGGAACGGATCGGTAGCAGAGAGAAATGAACGGTAGCATAGGGAACGGATCGGTCGCAGAGGGAAAGGATCGGTCCACAGAGGGAGCGGATCGGTAGCAGAGAGAAATGATCGGTAGCAGAGGGAACTGATCGGTCGCAGAGGGAACGGATCGGTAGCAGAGAGAAATGAGCGGTAGCAGAGGGAACGGATCGGTCGCAGAGGGAAAGGATCGGTCCACAGAGGGAACGGATCGGTAGCAGAGAGAAATGATTGGTAGCAGAGGGAACGGATCGGTCAGCAGAGGGAAAGGATCGGTCCACAGAGGGAACGGATCGGTAGCAGAGAGAAATGAACGGTAGCAGAGGGAACGGATCGGTCGCAGAGGGAAAGGATCGTCCACAGAGGGAACGGATCGGTAGCAGAGAGAAATGAACGGTAGCAGAGGGAACGGATCGGTCGCAGAGGGAAAGGATCGGTCCACAGAGGGAACGGATCGGTAGCAGAGAGAAATTATCGGTAGCAGAGGGAACAGGTCGGTCAGCAGAGGGAACGGATCGGTCAGCAGGGGGAGCGGCTCGGTCAGCAGAGGGAACGGATCGGTCAGCAGAGGGAACGGATCGGTCAGCAGGGGGAGCGGCTCGGTCAGCAGAGGGAACGGATCGGTCAGTAGGGGGAACGGCTCGGTCCACAGAGGGAACGGATTGGTCAGCAGAGGGAACGGATCGGTCAGCAGGGGGAACGGCTCGGTCAGCAGAGGGAACGGATCGGTCTGCAGAGGGAACGGATCGGTAGCAGAGGGAACGGATCGGTAGCAGAGGGAAAGGATCGGTAGCAGAGGGAACGGATCGGTCGCATAGGGAACGGATCGGTCGCAGAGGGAACGAATCGGTAGCAGAGGGAACGGCTCGGTCAGCAGAGGGAACGGATCGGTCAGCAGAGGGAACGGATCGGTCAGCAGGGGGAGCGGCTCGGTAGCAGAGGGAACGGATCGGTAGCAGAGGGAACGGATCGGTCGCATAGGGTACGGATCGGTCGCAGAGGGAAAGGATCGGTCCACAGAGGGAACGGATCGGTCAGCAGAGGGAACAGGTCGGTCAGCAGAGGGAAAGGATCGGTCAGCAGAGGAAAAGGATCGGTCCACAGAGGGAACGAATCGGTAGCAGAGGGAACGGATCGGTCGCATAGGGAACGGATCGGTCGCAGAGGGAACGAATCGGTAGCAGAGGGAACGGATCGGTCAGCAGAGGGAACGGATCGGTCAGCAGGGGGAGCGGCTCGGTCAGCAGAGGGAACGGATCGGTCAGCAGGGGGAACGGCTCGGTCCACAGAGGGAACGGATCGGTCAGCAGAGGGAACGGATCGGTCAGCAGAGGGAACAGGTCGGTCAGCAGAGGGAAAGGATCGGTCAGCAGAGGGAAAGGATCGGTCCACAGAGGGAACGAATCGGTAGCAGAGGGAACGGATCGGTAGCAGAGGGAACGGATCGGTCAGCAGAGGGAAAGGATCGGTCCACAGAGGGAACGGATCGGTAGCAGAGAGAAATGAACTGTAGCATAGGGAACGGATCGGTCGCAGAGGGAAAGGATCGGTCCACAGAGGGAACGGATCAGTAGCAGAGAGAAATGATCGGTAGCAGAGGGAACTGATCGGTCGCAGAGGGAACGGATCGGTAGCAGAGAGAAATGAGCGGTAGCAGAGGGAACGGATCGGTCGCAGAGGGAAAGGATCGGTCCACAGAGGGAACGGATCGGTAGCAGAGAGAAATGATCGGTAGCAGAGGGAACGGATCGGTCAGCAGAGGGAAAGGATCGGTCCACAGAGGGAACGGATCGGTAGCAGAGAGAAATGAACGGTAGCAGAGGGAACGGATCGGTCGCAGAGGGAAAGGATCGTCCACAGAGGGAACGGATCGGTAGCAGAGAGAAATGAACGGTAGCAGAGGGAACGGATCGGTCGCAGAGGGAAAGGATCGGTCCACAGAGGGAACGGATCGGTAGCAGAGAGAAATGATCGGTAGCAGAGGGAACAGGTCGGTCAGCAGAGGGAACGGATCGGTCAGCAGGGGGAGCGGCTCGGTCAGCAGAGGGAACGGATCGGTCAGCAGAGGGAACGGATCGGTCAGCAGGGGGAGCGGCTCGGTCAGCAGAGGGAACGGATCGGTCAGCAGGGGGAACGGCTCGGTCCACAGAGGGAACGGATTGGTCAGCAGAGGGAACGGATCGGTCAGCAGGGGGAACGGCTCGGTCAGCAGAGGGAACGGATCGGTCAGCAGAGGGAACGGATCGGTAGCAGAGGGAACGGATCGGTAGCAGAGGGAAAGGATCGGTAGCAGAGGGAACGGATCGGTCGCATAGGGAACGGATCGGTCGCAGAGGGAACGAATCGGTAGCAGAGGGAACGGATCGGTAGCAGAGGGAACGGATCGGTCAGCAGAGGGAACGGATCGGTCAGCAGGGGGAGCGGCTCGGTCAGCAGAGGGAACGGATCGGTCAGCAGGGGGAACGGCTCGGTCCACAGAGGGAACGGATCGGTCAGCAGAGGGAACGGATCGGTCAGCAGAGGGAACGGATCGGTCAGCAGAGGGAATGGATCAGTAGCAGAGGGAACGGATCGGTAGCAGAGGGAACGGATCGGTAGCAGAGGGAACGGATCGGTCGTATAGGGAACGGATCGGTCGCAGAGGGAAAGGATCGGTCCACAGAGGGAACGGATCGGTCAGCAGAGGGAACAGGTCGGTCAGCAGAGGGAAAGGATCGGTCAGCAGAGGGAAAGGATCGGTCCACAGAGGGAACGAATCGGTAGCAGAGGGAACGGATCGGTAGCAGAGGGAACGGATCGGTCAGCAGAGGGAACGGATCGGTCAGCAGGGGGAGCGGCTCGGTCAGCAGAGGGAACGGATCGGTCAGCAGGGGGAACGGCTCGGTCCACAGAGGGAACGGATCGGTCAGCAGAGGGAACGGATCGGTCAGCAGAGGGAACAGGTCGGTCAGCAGAGGGAAAGGATCGGTCAGCAGAGGGAAAGGATCGGTCCACAGAGGGAACGAATCGGTCAGCAGAGGGAACGGATCGGTCAGCAGAGGGAACGGATCGGTCAGCAGGGGGAACGGCTCGGTCCACAGAGGGAACGGATTGGTCAGCAGAGGGAACGGATCGGTCAGCAGGGGGAACGGCTCGGTCAGCAGAGGGAACGGATCGGTCAGCAGAGGGAACGGATCGGTAGCAGAGGGAACGGATCGGTAGCAGAGGGAAAGGATCGGTAGCAGAGGGAAAGGATCGGTCGCATAGGGAACGGATCGGTCGCAGAGGGAACGAATCGGTAGCAGAGGGAACGGATCGGTAGCAGAGGGAACGGATCGGTCAGCAGAGGGAACGGATCGGTCAGCAGGGGGAGCGGCTCGGTCAGCAGAGGGAACGGATCGGTCAGCAGGGGGAACGGCTCGGTCCACAGAGGGAACGGATCGGTCAGCAGAGGGAACGGATCGGTCAGCAGAGGGAACGGATCGGTCAGCAGAGGGAATGGATCGGTAGCAGAGGGAACGGATCGGTAGCGGAGGGAACGGATCGGTAGCAGAGGGAACGGATCGGTCGCATAGGGAACGGATCGGTCGCAGAGGGAAAGGATCGGTCCACAGAGGGAACGGATCGGTCAGCAGAGGGAACAGGTCGGTCAGCAGAGGGAAAGGATCGGTCAGCAGAGGGAAAGGATCGGTCCACAGAGGGAACGAATCGGTAGCAGAGGGAACGGATCGGTCGCATAGGGAACGGATCGGTCGCAGAGGGAACGAATCGGTAGCAGAGGGAAATGATCGGTAGCAGAGGGAACGGATCGGTCAGCAGAGGGAACGGATCGGTCAGCAGGGGGAGCGGCTCGGTCAGCAGAGGGAACGGATCGGTCAGCAGGGGGAACGGCTCGGTCCACAGAGGGAACGGATCGGTCAGCAGAGGGAACGGATCGGTCAGCAGAGGGAACAGGTCGGTCAGCAGAGGGAAAGGATCGGTCAGCAGAGGGAAAGGATCGGTCCACAGAGTGAACGAATCGGTAGCAGAGGGAACGGATCGGTAGCAGAGGGAACGGATCGGTCAGCAGATGGAAAGGATCGGTCCACAGATGGAACGGATCGGTAGCAGAGAGAAATGAACGGTAGCAGAGGGAACGGATCGGTCGCAGAGGGAAAGGATCGGTCCACAGAGGGAACGGATCGGTAGCAGAGAGAAATGAACGGTAGCAGAGGGAACGGATCGGTAGCAGAGGGAACGGATCGGTCAGCAGAGGGAACGGATCGGTCAGCAGGGGGAGCGGCTCGGTCAGCAGAGGGAACGGATCGGTCAGCAGGGGGAAAGGCTCGGTCCACAGAGGGAACGGATCGGTCCACAGAGGGAACGGATCGGTAGCAGAGAGAAATGAACGGTAGCAGAGGGAACGGATCGGTAGCAGAGGGAACGGATCGGTCAGCAGAGGGAACGGATCGGTCAGTAGGGGGAGCGGCTCGGTCAGCAGAGGGAACGGATCGGTCAGCAGGGGGAACGGCTCGGTCCACAGAAGGAACGGATCGGTCAGCAGATGGAACGGATCGGTCAGCAGAGGGAACGGATCGGTCAGCAGAGGGAATTGATCGGTAGCAGAGGGAACGGATCGGTAGCAGAGGGAACGGATCGGTAGCAGAGGGAACGGATCGGTCGCATAGGGAACGGATCGGTCGCAGAGGGAAACGATCGGTCCACAGAGGGAACGGATCGGTCAGCAGAGGGAACAGGTCGGTCAGCAGAGGGAAAGGATCGGTCAGCAGAGGGAAAGGATCGGTCCACAGAGGGAACGAATCGGTAGCAGAGGGAACGGATCGGTCGCATAGGGAACGGATCGGTCGCAGAGGGAAAGGATCGGTCCACAGAGGGAACGGATCGGTAGCAGAGAGAAATGAACGGTAGCAGAGGGAACGGATCGGTCAGCAGGGGGAACGGCTCGGTCCACAGAGGGAACGGATCGGTCAGCAGAGGGAACGGATCGGTCAGCAGAGGGAACAGGTCGGTCAGCAGAGGGAAAGGATCGGTCAGCAGAGGGAAAGGATCGGTCCACAGAGGGAACGAATCGGTAGCAGAGGGAACGGATCGGTAGCAGAGGGAACGGATCGGTCAGCAGAGGGAAAGGATCGGTCCACAGAGGGAACGGATCGGTAGCAGAGAGAAATGAACGGTAGCATAGGGAACGGATCGGTCGCAGAGGGAAAGGATCGGTCCACAGAGGGAACGGATCGGTAGCAGAGAGAAATGATCGGTAGCAGAGGGAACTGATCGGTCGCAGAGGGAACGGATCGGTAGCAGAGAGAAATGAGCGGTAGCAGAGGGAACGGATCGGTCGCAGAGGGAAAGGATCGGTCCACAGAGGGAACGGATCGGTAGCAGAGAGAAATGATTGGTAGCAGAGGGAACGGATCGGTCAGCAGAGGGAAAGGATCGGTCCACAGAGGGAACGGATCGGTAGCAGAGAGAAATGAACGGTAGCAGAGGGAACGGATCGGTCGCAGAGGGAAAGGATCGTCCACAGAGGGAACGGATCGGTAGCAGAGAGAAATGAACGGTAGCAGAGGGAACGGATCGGTCGCAGAGGGAAAGGATCGGTCCACAGAGGGAACGGATCGGTAGCAGAGAGAAATTATCGGTAGCAGAGGGAACAGGTCGGTCAGCAGAGGGAACGGATCGGTCAGCAGGGGGAGCGGCTCGGTCAGCAGAGGGAACGGATCGGTCAGCAGAGGGAACGGATCGGTCAGCAGGGGGAGCGGCTCGGTCAGCAGAGGGAACGGATCGGTCAGTAGGGGGAACGGCTCGGTCCACAGAGGGAACGGATTGGTCAGCAGAGGGAACGGATCGGTCAGCAGGGGGAACGGCTCGGTCAGCAGAGGGAACGGATCGGTCAGCAGAGGGAACGGATCGGTAGCAGAGGGAACGGATCGGTAGCAGAGGGAAAGGATCGGTAGCAGAGGGAACGGATCGGTCGCATAGGGAACGGATCGGTCGCAGAGGGAACGAATCGGTAGCAGAGGGAACGGCTCGGTCAGCAGAGGGAACGGATCGGTCAGCAGAGGGAACGGATCGGTCAGCAGGGGGAGCGGCTCGGTAGCAGAGGGAACGGATCGGTAGCAGAGGGAACGGATCGGTCGCATAGGGTACGGATCGGTCGCAGAGGGAAAGGATCGGTCCACAGAGGGAACGGATCGGTCAGCAGAGGGAACAGGTCGGTCAGCAGAGGGAAAGGATCGGTCAGCAGAGGAAAAGGATCGGTCCACAGAGGGAACGAATCGGTAGCAGAGGGAACGGATCGGTCGCATAGGGAACGGATCGGTCGCAGAGGGAACGAATCAGTAGCAGAGGGAACGGATCGGTCAGCAGAGGGAACGGATCGGTCAGCAGGGGGAGCGGCTCGGTCAGCAGAGGGAACGGATCGGTCAGCAGGGGGAACGGCTCGGTCCACAGAGGGAACGGATCGGTCAGCAGAGGGAACGGATCGGTCAGCAGAGGGAACAGGTCGGTCAGCAGAGGGAAAGGATCGGTCAGCAGAGGGAAAGGATCGGTCCACAGAGGGAACGAATCGGTAGCAGAGGGAACGGATCGGTAGCAGAGGGAACGGATCGGTCAGCAGAGGGAAAGGATCGGTCCACAGAGGGAACGGATCGGTAGCAGAGAGAAATGAACTGTAGCATAGGGAACGGATCGGTCGCAGAGGGAAAGGATCGGTCCACAGAGGGAACGGATCGGTAGCAGAGAGAAATGATCGGTAGCAGAGGGAACTGATCGGTCGCAGAGGGAACGGATCGGTAGCAGAGAGAAATGAGCGGTAGCAGAGGGAACGGATCGGTCGCAGAGGGAAAGGATCGGTCCACAGAGGGAACGGATCGGTAGCAGAGAGAAATGATCGGTAGCAGAGGGAACGGATCGGTCAGCAGAGGGAAAGGATCGGTCCACAGAGGGAACGGATCGGTAGCAGAGAGAAATGAACGGTAGCAGAGGGAACGGATCGGTCGCAGAGGGAAAGGATCGTCCACAGAGGGAACGGATCGGTAGCAGAGAGAAATGAACGGTAGCAGAGGGAACGGATCGGTCGCAGAGGGAAAGGATCGGTCCACAGAGGGAACGGATCGGTAGCAGAGAGAAATGATCGGTAGCAGAGGGAACAGGTCGGTCAGCAGAGGGAACGGATCGGTCAGCAGGGGGAGCGGCTCGGTCAGCAGAGGGAACGGATCGGTCAGCAGAGGGAACGGATCGGTCAGCAGGGGGAGCGGCTCGGTCAGCAGAGGGAACGGATCGGTCAGCAGGGGGAACGGCTCGGTCCACAGAGGGAACGGATTGGTCAGCAGAGGGAACGGATCGGTCAGCAGGGGGAACGGCTCGGTCAGCAGAGGGAACGGATCGGTCAGCAGAGGGAACGGATCGGTAGCAGAGGGAACGGATCGGTAGCAGAGGGAAAGGATCGGTAGCAGAGGGAACGGATCGGTCGCATAGGGAACGGATCGGTCGCAGAGGGAACGAATCGGTAGCAGAGGGAACGGATCGGTAGCAGAGGGAACGGATCGGTCAGCAGAGGGAACGGATCGGTCAGCAGGGGGAGCGGCTCGGTCAGCAGAGGGAACGGATCGGTCAGCAGGGGGAACGGCTCGGTCCACAGAGGGAACGGATCGGTCAGCAGAGGGAACGGATCGGTCAGCAGAGGGAATGGATCAGTAGCAGAGGGAACGGATCGGTAGCAGAGGGAACGGATCGGTAGCAGAGGGAACGGATCGGTCGTATAGGGAACGGATCGGTCGCAGAGGGAAAGGATCGGTCCACAGAGGGAACGGATCGGTCAGCAGAGGGAACAGGTCGGTCAGCAGAGGGAAAGGATCGGTCAGCAGAGGGAAAGGATCGGTCCACAGAGGGAACGAATCGGTAGCAGAGGGAACGGATCGGTAGCAGAGGGAACGGATCGGTCAGCAGAGGGAACGGATCGGTCAGCAGGGGGAGCGGCTCGGTCAGCAGAGGGAACGGATCGGTCAGCAGGGGGAACGGCTCGGTCCACAGAGGGAACGGATCGGTCAGCAGAGGGAACGGATCGGTCAGCAGAGGGAACAGGTCGGTCAGCAGAGGGGAAGGATCGGTCAGCAGAGGGAAAGGATCGGTCCACAGAGGGAACGAATCGGTAGCAGAGGGAACGGATCGGTAGCAGATGGAAAGGATCGGTCCACAGATGGAACGGATCGGTAGCAGAGAGAAATGAACGGTAGCAGAGGGAACGGATCGGTCGCAGAGGGAAAGGATCGGTCCACAGAGGGAACGGATCGGTAGCAGAGAGAAATGAACGGTAGCAGAGGGAACGGATCGGTAGCAGAGGGAACGGATCGGTCAGCAGAGGGAACGGATCGGTCAGCAGGGGGAGCGGCTCGGTCAGCAGAGGGAACGGATCGGTCAGCAGGGGGAACGGCTCGGTCCACAGAGGGAACGGATCGGTCCACAGAGGGAACGGATTGGTAGCAGAGAGAAATGAACGGTAGCAGAGGGAACGGATCGGTAGCAGAGGGAACGGATCGGTCAGCAGAGGGAACGGATCGGTCAGCAGGGGGAACGGCTCGGTCCACAGAGGGAACGGATCGGTCAGCAGATGGAACGGATCGGTCAGCAGAGGGAACGGATCGGTCAGCAGGGGGAACGGCTCGGTCCACAGAGGGAACGGATCGGTCAGCAGATGGAACGGATCGGTCAGCAGAGGGAACGGATCGGTCAGCAGAGGGAATGGATCGGTAGCAGAGGGAACGGATCGGTAGCAGAGGGAACGGATCGGTAGCAGAGGGAACGGATCGGTCGCATAGGGAACGGATCGGTCGCAGAGGGAAAGGATCGGTCCACAGAGGGAACGGATCGGTCAGCAGAGGGAACAGGTCGGTCAGCAGAGGGAAAGGATCGGTCAGCAGAGGGAAAGGATCGGTCCACAGAGGGAACGAATCGGTAGCAGAGGGAACGGATCGGTCGCATAGGGAACGGATCGGTCGCAGAGGGAACGAATCGGTAGCAGAGGGAACGGATCGGTCAGCAGAGGGAACGGATCGGTCAGCAGGGGGAGCGGCTCGGTCAGCAGAGGGAACGGATCGGTCAGCAGGGGGAACGGCTCGGTCCACAGAGGGAACGGATCGGTCAGCAGAGGGAACGGATCGGTCAGCAGAGGGAACAGGTCGGTCAGCAGAGGGAAAGGATCGGTCAGCAGAGGGAAAGGATCGGTCCACAGAGGGAACGAATCGGTAGCAGAGGGAACGGATCGGTAGCAGAGGGAACGGATCGGTCAGCAGATGGAAAGGATCGGTCCACAGATGGAACGGATCGGTAGCAGAGAGAAATGAACGGTAGCAGAGGGAACGGATCGGTCGCAGAGGGAAAGGATCGGTCCACAGAGGGAACGGATCGGTAGCAGAGAGAAATGAACGGTAGCAGAGGGAACGGATCGGTCAGCAGAGGGAACGGATCGGTCAGCAGGGGGAGCGGCTCGGTCAGCAGAGGGAACGGATCGGTCAGCAGGGGGAACGGCTCGGTCCACAGAGGGAACGGATCGGTCCACAGAGGGAACGGATTGGTAGCAGAGAGAAATGAACGGTAGCAGAGGGAACGGATCGGTAGCAGAGGGAACGGATCGGTCAGCAGAGGGAACGGATCGGTCAGTAGGGGGAGCGGCTCGGTCAGCAGAGGGAACGGATCGGTCAGCAGGGGGAACGGCTCGGTCCACAGAGGGAACGGATCGGTCAGCAGATGGAACGGATCGGTCAGCAGAGGGAACGGATCGGTCAGCAGAGGGAATGGATCGGTAGCAGAGGGAACGGATCGGTAGCAGAGGGAACGGATCGGTAGCAGAGGGAACGGATCGGTCGCATAGGGAACGGATCGGTCGCAGAGGGAAAGGATCGGTCCACAGAGGGAACGGATCGGTCAGCAGAGGGAACAGGTCGGTCAGCAGAGGGAAAGGATCGGTCAGCAGAGGGAAAGGATCGGTCCACAGAGGGAACGAATCGGTAGCAGAGGGAACGGATCGGTCGCATAGGGAACGGATCGGTCGCAGAGGGAACGAATCGGTAGCAGAAGGAACGGATCGGTCAGCAGAGGGAACGGATCGGTAGCAGAGGGAACGGATCGGTCAGCAGAGGGAAAGGATCGGTCCACAGAGGGAACGGATCGGTAGCAGAGAGAAATGAACGGTAGCAGAGGGAACGGATCGGTCGCAGAGGGAAAGGATCGGTCCACAGAGGGAACGGATCGGTAGCAGAGAGAAATGAACGGTAGCAGAGGGAACGGATCGGTCGCAGAGGGAAAGGATCGGTCCACAGAGGGAACGGATCGGTAGCAGAGAGAAATGATCGGTAGCAGAGGGAACAGGTCGGTCAGCAGAGGGAACGGATCGGTCAGCAGGGGGAGCGGCTCGGTCAGCAGAGGGAACGGATCGGTCAGCAGGGGGAACGGCTCGGTCCACAGAGGGAACGGATCGGTCAGCAGAGGGAACGGATCGGTCAGCAGAGGGAACGGATTGGTCAGCAGAGGGAACGGATCGGTCAGCAGGGGGAGCGGCTCGGTCAGCAGAGGGAACGGATCGGTCAGCAGGGGGAACGGCTCGGTCCACAGAGGGAACGGATCGGTCAGCAGAGGGAACGGATCGGTCAGCAGAGGGAACGGATCGGTCAGCAGAGGGAACTGATCGGTAGCAGAGGGAACGGATCGGTAGCAGAGGGAACGGATCGGTAGCAGAGGGAACGGATCGGTAGCAGAGGGAACGGATCGGTCGCATAGGGAACGGATTGGTCGCAGAGGGAACGGATCGGTAGCAGAGGGAACGGATCGGTAGCAGAGGGAACGGATCGGTCAGCAGAGGGAAAGGATCGGTCCACAGAGGGAACGGATCGGTTGCAGAGAGAAATGAACGGTAGCATAGGGAACGGATCGGTCGCAGAGGGAAAGGATCGGTCCACAGAGGGAACGGATCGGTAGCAGAGAGAAATGATCGGTAGCAGAGGGAACTGATCGGTCGCAGAGGGAACGGATCGGTAGCAGAGAGAAATGAGCGGTAGCAGAGGGAACGGATCGGTCCACAGAGGGAAAGGATCGGTCCACAGAGGGAACGGATCGGTAGCAGAGAGAAATGATCGGTAGCAGAGGGAACGGATCGGTCAGCAGAGGGA
Source organism: Oncorhynchus mykiss (assembly GCF_013265735.2). Lineage (NCBI taxonomy): Eukaryota > Metazoa > Chordata > Actinopteri > Salmoniformes > Salmonidae > Oncorhynchus > Oncorhynchus mykiss. Next base: position 38,176 of record NW_023493707.1, read on the forward strand.
AAGGATCGGTCCACAGAGGGAACGGATCGGTAGCAGAGAGAAATGAACGGTAGCAGAGGGAACGGATCGGTCGCAGAGGGAAAGGATCGTCCACAGAGGGAACGGATCGGTAGCAGAGAGAAATGAACGGTAGCAGAGGGAACGGATCGGTCGCAGAGGGAAAGGATCGGTCCACAGAGGGAACGGATCGGTAGCAGAGAGAAATGATCGGTAGCAGAGGGAACAGGTCGGTCAGCAGAGGGAACGGATCGGTCAGCAGGGGGAGCGGCTCGGTCAGCAGAGGGAACGGATCGGTCAGCAGAGGGAACGGATCGGTCAGCAGGGGGAGCGGCTCGGTCAGCAGAGGGAACGGATCGGTCAGCAGGGGGAACGGCTCGGTCCACAGAGGGAACGGATTGGTCAGCAGAGGGAACGGATCGGTCAGCAGGGGGAACGGCTCGGTCAGCAGAGGGAACGGATCGGTCAGCAGAGGGAACGGATCGGTAGCAGAGGGAACGGATCGGTAGCAGAGGGAAAGGATCGGTAGCAGAGGGAACGGATCGGTCGCATAGGGAACGGATCGGTCGCAGAGGGAACGAATCGGTAGCAGAGGGAACGGATCGGTAGCAGAGGGAACGGATCGGTCAGCAGAGGGAACGGATCGGTCAGCAGGGGGAGCGGCTCGGTCAGCAGAGGGAACGGATCGGTCAGCAGGGGGAACGGCTCGGTCCACAGAGGGAACGGATCGGTCAGCAGAGGGAACGGATCGGTCAGCAGAGGGAACGGATCGGTCCACAGAGGGAACGGATCGGTCAGCAGAGGGAACAGGTCGGTCAGCAGAGGGAAAGGATCGGTCAGCAGAGGGAAAGGATCGGTCCACAGAGGGAACGAATCGGTAGCAGAGGGAACGGATCGGTAGCAGAGGGAACGGATCGGTCAGCAGAGGGAAAGGATCGGTCCACAGAGGGAACGGATCGGTCAGCAGAGGGAAAGGATCGGTCAGCAGAGGGAAAAGATCAGTCCACAGAGGGAACGGATCGGTAGCAGAGGGAACGGATCGGTAGAAGAGGGAACGGAACGGTAGCAGAGGGAACGGATCGTCGCAGAGGGAACAGATCGGTAGCGGAGGGAAAGGATTGGTCAGCAGAGGGAAAGGATCGGTCCACAGAGGGAACGGATCGGTAGCAGAGGGAACAGGTCGGTCAGCAGAGGGGAAGGATCGGTCAGCAGAGGGAAAGGATCGGTCAGCAGAGGGAACGGATCGGTCAGCAGAGGGAAAGGATCGGCCCTCAGAGAGAACGGATCGGTAGCAGAGGGAACGGATCGGTTGCAGAGGGAACGGATCGGTAGCAGAGGGAAAGGATCGGTAGCAGAGGGAAAGGATCGGTAGCAGAGGGAAAGGATCGGTAGCAGAGGGAAAGGATCGGTAGCAGAGGGAACGGATCTGTAGCAGAGGGAAAGGATCGGTAGCAGAGGGAATGGATCGGTAGCAGAAAGGATCGGTAGTAGAGGGAACGGATCGGTAGCAGAGGGAAAGGATTGGTTGCAGAGGGAAAGGATCGGTAGCAGAGGGAAAGGATCGGTAGCAGAGGGAAAGGATCGGTAGCAGAGGGAACTGATCAGTCCGCAGAGGGAACTGATTGGTCCCCGGAGGGAACTGATTGGTCCGCAGAGGGAACGGATCGGTCAGCAGAGGGAACGGATCGGTAGTAGAGGGAAAGGATCGGTAGCAGAGGGAAAGGATCGGTAGCAGAGGGAAAGGATCCGTAGCAGAGGGAACTGATTCACGGCACGGCAGGGATGAGCACCTGCATTTTGGTCCAGAAAAAAGAGTCAGGCCTCATTCATTCTGGTACCGTCAGTCATCAACCCACGGTGGTATCCCCCAGTCAACCCACGGTGGTACCAGCAGTCATCAACCCACAGTGGTATCCTCCAATCAACCCACGGTGGTACCATCAGTCATCAACCCACGGTGGTACCCCCCAGTCAACCCACGGTGGTACCATCAGTCATCAACCCACAGTGGTACCCCCCAGACAACCCACGTTGGTACCCCCCAGTCAACCCACGGTGGTACCATCAGTCATCAACCCACGGTGGTACCATCAGTCATCAACCCACAGTGGTACCCTCCAGTCAACCCACAGTGGTACTTCCAGTCAACCCACAGTGGTAGCCTCCAGTCAACCCACAGTGGTACCCCCCAGTCAACCCACAGTGGTACCCCCCAGTCAACCCACAGTGGTACCCTCCAGTCAACCCACAGTGGTACCCTCCAGTCAACCCACAGTGGTACTTCCAGTCAACCCACAGTGTTACCCTCCAGTCAACCCACAGTGGTACCCTCCAGTCAACCCACAGTGGTACCCTCCAGTCAACCCACAGTGGTACTTCCAGTCAACCCACAGTGGTAGCCTCCAGTCAACCCACAGTGGTACCCCCCAGTCAACCCACAGTGGTACCCTCCAGTCAACCCACAGTGGTACCTTCCAGTCAACCCACAGTGGTACCCTCCAGTCAACCCACAGTGGTACCCTCCAGTCAACCCACAGTGGTACCCTCCAGTCAACCCACAGTGGTACCCTCCAGTCAACCCACAGTGGTACCTTCCAGTCAACCCACAGTGGTACCCCCAAGTCACCCCAAAGTGGTACCCTCCAGTCAACCCACAGTGGTACCCTCCAGTCAACCCACAGTGGTACCCACCAGTCAACCCACAGTGGTACCCTCCAGTCAACCCACAGTGGTACTTCCAGTCAACCCACAGTGGTACTTCCAGTCAACCCACAGTGGTACCCTCCAGTTAAACCACAGTGGTACCCCCCCAGTCAACCCACAGTGGTACCTCCAGTCAAACCACAGTGGTACACCCCAATCAACCCACGTTGGTACCCTTCAGTCATCAACCCACAGTGGTACCCTGCAGTCAACCCACAGTGGTACCTCCAGTCAACCCACAGTGGTACCCCCCAGTCAACCCACAGTGGTACCCTCCAGTCAACCCACAGTGGTACCTCCAGTAAACCCACAGTGGTACCTCCAGTCAACCCACAGTGGTACCCTCCAGTCAACCCACGGTGGTACCCTTCAGTCATCAACTCACAGTGGTACCCTCCAGTCAACCCACAGTGGTACCTCCAGTCAACCCACAGTGGTACCCCCCAGTCAACCCACAGTGGTACCCTCCAGTCAACCCACAGTGGTACCCCCCAGTCAACCCACAGTGGTACCCTCCAGTCAACCCACAGTGGTACCCCCCCAGCCAACCCACAGTTGTACCCTCCAGTCAACCCACAGTGGTACCCTCCAGTCAACCCACAGTGGTACCTTCCAGTCAACCCACAGTGGTACCCTCCAGTCAACCCACAGTGGTACCCCCCCAGTCAACCCACAGTGGTACCCTCCAGTCAACCCACAGTGTTACCCTCCAGTCAACCCACAGTGGTACCCTCCAGTCAACCCACAGTGGTACCCTCCAGTCAACCCACAGTGGTACTTCCAGTCAACCCACAGTGGTACCCTCCAGTCAACCCACAGTGGTACCCCCCAGTCAACCCACAGTGGTACCCTCCAGTCAACCCACAGTGGTACCCTCCAGTCAACCCACAGTGGTACCTTCCAGTCAACCCACAGTGGTACCCTCCAGTCAACCCACAGTGGTACCCTCCAGTCAACCCACAGTGGTACCTTCCAGTCAACCCACAGTGGTACCCTCCAGTCAACCCACAGTGGTACCTTCCAGTCAACCCACAGTGGTACCCCCCAGTCAACCTACAGTGGTACCCTCCAGTCAACCCACAGTGGTACCCTCCAGTCAACCCACAGTGGTACCCACCAGTCAACCCACAGTGGTACCCTACAGTCAACCCACAGTGGTACTTCCAGTCAACCCACAGTGGTACCCTCCAGTCAACCCACAGTGGTACCCCCCCAGTCAACCCACAGTGGTACCTCCAGTCAACCCACAGTGGTACACCCCAATCAACCCACGGTGGTACCCTTCAGTCATCAACCCACAGTGGTACCCTGCAGTCAACCCACAGTGGTACCTCCAGTCAACCCACAGTGGTACCCCCCAGTCAACCCACAGTGGTACCCTCCAGTCAACCCACAGTGGTACCTCCAGTAAACCCACAGTGGTACCTCCAGTCAACCCACAGTGGTACCCTCCAGTCAACCCACAGTGGTACCCTTCAGTCATCAACCCACAGTGGTACCCTCCAGTCAACCCACAGTGGTACCTCCAGTCAACCCACGGTGGTACCCCCCAGTCAACCCACAGTGGTACCCTCCAGTCAACCCACAGTGGTACCCCCCAGTCAACCCACAGTGGTACCCTCCAGTCAACCCACAGTGGTACCCCCCTGTCAACCCACAGTGGTACCCCCCTGTCAACCCACAGTGGTACCCTCCAGTCAACCCACAGTGGTACCCTCCAGTCAACCCACAGTGGTACCCCCCAGTCAACCCACAGTGGTACCCTTCAGTCATCAACCCACGGCGGTACCCTCCAGTCAACCCACAGTGGTACCCTCCAGTCAACCCACAGTGGTACCTTCCAGTCAACCCACAGTGGTACCCTCCAGTCAACCCACAGTGGTACCCTCCAGTCAACCCACAGTGGTACCCTCCAGTCAACCCACGGTGGTACCCTTCAGTCATCAACCCACAGTGGTACCCTCCAGTCAACCCACAGTGGTACCCTCCAGTCAACCCACGGTGGTACCCTTCAGTCATCAACCCACAGTGGTACCCTTCAGTCAACCCACAGTGGTACCCTTCAGTCAACCCACAGTGGTACCCTTCAGTCATCAACCCACAGTGGTACCCTTCAGTCAACCCACAGTGGTACCCTTCAGTCAACCCATGGTGTGTTCCTGCATGGTACTTTCATATGGTGTGTTAGTTTAACCTTTCTAAACAATAACAGTAATAATGATTCATCACAATGAAAACAGATGTCATAAATACAATGATACCATCATGGGATGGAGCCAACACACACACACACACACACAAACACACACGCAAACACACACGCACACACACACGCAAACACACACACACGCACACGCAAACACACACACACGCACACGCAAACACACACACACACGCAAACACACACACACTCACACACGCAAACATACACACACACACAAGGATGTCAGTGAGCCATCAAACACCCAGAGTCAACACAGCATGACAGTCCAACAACAGGGAAATATCTTTATCCACGTCAGATGAAGGATTGCATGGCACGGTTTATACTGACATAAAATAACAAGTGTGTGTGTGTGTGTGTGTGCGTGTGTAGGAAGGCAGAGCTATAAACTGTGATAGAACACTGATGTCCATGCCCTATTTAAACAAACAACCACAAAGGCATGCTGTACACACACACACACACACACACACACACACACACACACACACACACACACACACACACACACACACACACACACACACACACACACACACACACACACAGTCAAACACACACACACACACAGTCAAACACACACACACACACACACACACACACACACACACATTCACACACACTGTCAGACAGTGGAAGAGAGAGAGAAATCTTACTCACATGCCACTGAAACTCTGTCCATCTGAACACATTACAATCAGTCTCAGGGACTGTAATATAGCTGTCCTGGATTCAACAGTGTCAGAGACTGAAATATATCTGTCCTGGATTCAACAGTCTCAGAGACTGTGATATAGCTGTCCTGGATTCAACAGTCTCAGAGACTGTAATATAGCTGTCCTGGATTCAACAGTCTCAGAGACTGTAATATAGCTGTCCTGGATTCAACAGTGTCAGAGACTGTAATATAGCTGTCCTGGATTCAACAGTCTCAGAGACTGTAATATAGCTGTCCTGGATTCAACAGTGTCAGAGACTGTAATATAGCTGTCCTGGATTCAACAGTCTCAGAGACTGTAATATAGCTGTCCTGGATTCAACAGTCTCAGAGACTGTAATATAGCTGTCCTGGATTTAACAGTCTCAGAGACTGTAATATAGCTGTCCTGGATACAACAGTGTCAGAGACTGTAATATAGCTGTCCTGGATTCAACAGTGTCAGAGACTGTAATATAGCTGTCCTGGATTCAACAGTCTCAGAGACTGTAATATAGCTGTACCAGAGTCCTGGATTCAACAGTCTCAGAGACTGTAATATAGCTGTCCTGGATTCAACAGTCTCAGAGACTGTAATATAGCTGTCCTGGATTCAACAGTCTCAGAGACTGTAATATAGCTGTACCAGAGTCCTGGATTCAACAGTCTCAGAGACTGTAATATAGCTGTCCTGGATTCAACATTCTCAGAGACTGTGATATAGCTGTCCTGGATTCAACAGTCTCAGAGACTGTAATATAGCTGTCCTGGATTCAACAGTCTCAGAGACTGTAATATAGCTGTCCTGGATTCAACAGTGTCAGAGACTGTAATATAGCTGTCCTGGATTCAACAGTGTCAGAGACTGTAATATAGCTGTCCTGGATTCAACAGTCTCAGAGACTGTAATATAGCTGTACCAGAGTCCTGGATTCAACAGTCTCAGAGACTGTAATATAGCTGTCCTGGATTCAACAGTCTCAGAGACTGTAATATAGCTGTCCTGGATTCAACAGTCTCAGAGACTGTAATATAGCTGTCCTGGATTCAACAGTCTCAGAGACTGTGATATAGCTGTCCTGGATTCAACAGTCTCAGAGACTGTAATATAGCTGTTCTGGATTCAACAGTCTCAGAGACTGTAATAAAGCTGTCCTGGATTCAACAGTCTCAGAGACTGTAATATAGCTGTCCTGGATTCAACAGTCTCAGAGACTGTAATATAGCTGTACCAGAGTCCTGGATTTAACAGTCTCAGAGACTGTAATATAGCTGTCCTGGATTCAACAGTCTCAGAGACTGTAATATAGCTGTACCAGAGTCCTGGATTCAACAGTCTCAGAGACTGTAATATAGCTGTACCAGAGTCCTGGATTCAACAGTCTCAGAGACTGTAATATAGCTGTACCAGAGTCCTGGATTCAACAGTCTCAGAGACTGTAATAAAGCTGTCCTGGATTCAACAGTCTCAGAGACTGTAATATAGCTGTCCTGGATTCAACAGTCTCAGAGACTGTAATATAGCTGTCCTGGATTCATCAGTCTCAGAGACTGTAATATAGCTGTCCTGGATTCATCAGTCTCAGAGACTGTAATATAGCTGTCCTGGATTTAACAGTCTCAGAGACTGTAATATAGCTGTCCTGGATTCAACAGTCTCAGAGACTGTAATAAAGCTGTCCTGGATTCAACAGTCTCGGAGACTGTAATATAGCTGTTCTGGATTCAACAGTCTCGGAGACTGTAATATAGCTGTCCTGGATTCAACAGTCTCCGAGACTGTAATAAAGCTGTACCAGAGTCCTGGATTTAACAGTCTCAGAGACTGTAATATAGCTGTCCTGGATTCAACAGTCTCAGAGACTGTAATATAGCTGTCCTGGATTCAACAGTCTCGGAGACTGTAATATAGCTGTACCAGAGTACTGGATTCAACAGTCTCAGAGTAGGAATGCTGATCTATAATCAAGTCCCCCTGTCCACATAGTCAACTTCATTGTGATCTAAAAGACTCAGAGAGGCCCAGAGGTTTGTATCCATATGAAAGGGATGACTAAAGGTGTCTTTTGATTTTAAGGGGCACAATAGTTCATATCTCCATCTGTCTTTAGACATTCCCAAATGGCATCCCTGTAAAGTGTACCAGGGCTAAAGTACTGGTCTATAGTAGTGTACTGTATAGGGAATAGGGCTCTGGTCTATAGTAGTGGACTATATAGGGAATACGGCTCTGGTCTACACTAGTGTACTATATAGGGAATAGGGCTCTGGTCTAAAGTAGTGCACTATATAGGGAACAGGGCTCTGGTCTAAAGTAGTGTACTATATAGGGAATAGGGCTCTGGTCTATACTAGTGTACTATATAGGGAATAGGGCTCTGGTCTATAGTAGTGCACTATATAGGGGATAGGGCTCTGGTCTATAGTAGTGCACTATATAGGGAATAGGGCTCTGGTCTACACTAGTGTATTATATATAGGGAATAGGGCTCTGGTCTAAAGTAGTCCACTATATAGGGAATAGGGCTCTGGTCTATACTAGTGTACTATATAGGGAATAGGGCTCTGGTCTATAGTAGTGCACTATATATAGGGAATAGGGTCTATAGTAGTGCACTATATAGGGAATAGGGCTCTGGTCTATACTAGTGTACTATATAGGGAATAGGGCTCTGGTCTATACTAGTGTACTATATAGGGAATAGGGCTCTGGTCTAAAGTAGTGCACTATATAGGGAATAGGGCTCTGGTCTAAACTAGTGTACTATATAGGGAATAGGGCTCTGGTCTATACTAGTGTACCATATAGGGAATAGGGCTCTGGTCTATAGTAGTACCACTATATAGGGAATAGGGCTCTGGTCTAAAGTAGTGTACTATATAGGGAATAGGGCTCTGGTCTATAGTAGTACCACTATACAGGGAATAGGGCTCTGGTCTAAAGTAGTACCACTATATAGGGAATAGGGCTCTGGTCTAAAGTAGTGTACTATATAGGGAATAGGGCTCTGGTCTAAAGTAGTGCCACTATATAGGGAATAGGGCTCTGGTCTATACTAGTGTACTATGTAGGGAATAGGGCTCTGGTCTATAGTAGTGTACTATATAGGGAATAGGGCTCTGGTCTATACTAGTGTACTATATAGGGAATAGGGCTCTGGACTATAGTAGTGTACTATATAGGGAATAGGTCTCTGGTCTAAAGTAGTACCACTATATAGGGAATAGGGCTCTGGTCTATAGTAGTGCACTATATAGGGAATAGGGCTCTGGTCTATAGTAGTGTACTATATAGGGAATAGGGCTCTGGTCTAAAGTAGTACCACTATATAGGGAATAGGGCTCTGGTCTATACTAGTGTACTATATAGGGAATAGGGCTCTGGTCTATAGTAGTACCACTATATAGGGAATAGGGCTCTGGTCTATACTAGTGTACTATATAGGGAATAGGACCCTGGTCAAAAGTAGTGTACTATATAGGGAATAGGACCCTGGTCTAAAGTAGTGTACTATATAGGGAATAGGACCCTGGTCTAAAGTAGTGTACTATATAGGGAATATGGCTCTGGTCTATAGTAGTGCACTATATAGGGAATAGGGCTCTGGTCTATACTAGTGTACTATATAGGGAATAGGACCCTGGTCTATAGTAGTGTACTATATAGGGAATAGGGCTCTGGTCTATACTAGTGTACTATATAGGGAGTAGGGCTCTGGTCTAAAGTAGTGTACTATATAGGGAATAGGGCTCTGGTCTAAAGTAGTGTACTATATAGGGAATAGGGCTCTGGTCTATAGTAGTGTACTATATAGGGAATAGGGCTCTGGTCTAAAGTAGTGTACTATATAGGGAATATGGCTCTGGTCTATAGTAGTGTACTATATAGGGAATAGGGCTCTGGTCTATACTAGTGTACTATATAGGGAATAGGGTCTATAGTAGTGCACTATATAGGGAATAGGGTTCTGGTCTATACTAGTGTACTATATAGGGAATAGGGCTCTGGTCTATAGTAGTGTACTATACAGGGAATAGGGCTCTGGTCTATAGTAGTGTACTATATAGGGAATAGGGCTCTGGTCTATAGTAGTACCACTATATAGGGAATAGGGCTCTGGTCTATAGTAGTGCACTATATAGGGAATAGGGCTCTGGTCTATAGTAGTGCACTATATAGGGAATAGGGTCTATACTAGTGTACTATATAGGGAATAGGGCTCTGGTCTATAGTAGTACCACTATATAGGGAATAGGGCTCTGGTCTATAGTAGTGCACTATATAGGGAATAGGGCTCTGGTCTATAGTAGTGTACTATATAGGGAATAGGGCTCTGGTCTATAGTAGTGTACTATATAGGGAATAGGGCTCTGGTCTATAGTAGTGTACTATATAGGGAATAGGGCTCTGGTCTATAGTAGTACCACTATATAGGGAATAGGGCTCTGGTCTATAGTAGTGCACTATATAGGGAATAGGGCTCTGGTCTATAGTAGTGTACTATATAGGGAATAGGGCTCTAGTCTATAGTAGTGTACTATATAGGGAATAGGGCTCTGGTCTAAAGTAGTACCACTATATAGGGAATAGGGCTCTGGTCTATAGTAGTACCACTATATAGGGAATAGGGCTCTGGTCTATAGTAGTGTACTATATAGGGAATAGGGCTCTGGTCTATAGTAGTGTACTATATAGGGAATAGGGCTCTGGTCTATAGTAGTACCACTATATAGGGAATAGGGCTCTGGTCTATAGTAGTGCACTATATAGGGAATAGGGCTCTGGTCTATAGTAGTACCACTATATAGGGAATAAGCTCTGGTCTATAGTAGTACCACTATATAGGGAATAGGGCTCTGGTCTATAGTAGTACCACTATATAGGGAATAGGGCTCTGGTCTATAGTAGTGTACTATATAGGGAATAGGGCTCTGGTCTATAGTAGTACCACTATATAGGGAATAGAGCTCTGGTCTATAGTAGTACCACTATATAGGGAATAGGGCTCTGGTCTATAGTAGTACCACTATATAGGGAATAGGGCTCTGGTCTATAGTAGTGCACTATATAGGGAATAGGGCTCTGGTCTATAGTAGTGTACTATATAGGGAATAGGGCTCTGGTCTATAGTAGTGTACTATATAGGGAATAGGGCTCTGGTCTATAGTAGTACCACTATATAGGGAATAGGACTCTGGTCTATAGTAGTGTACTATATAGGGAATAGGGCTCTGGTCTATAGTAGTGTACTATATAGGGAATAGGGCTCTGGTCTATAGTAGTACCACTATATAGGGAATAGGGCTCTGGTCTATAGTAGTACCACTATATAGGGAATAGGGCTCTGGTCTATAGTAGTACCACTATATAGGGAATAGGGCTCTGGTCTATAGTAGTGTACTATATAGGGAATAGGGCTCTGGTCTATAGTAGTGCACTATATAGGGAATAGTGCTCTGGTCTATAGTAGTACCACTATATAGGGAATAGGGCTCTGGTCTATAGTAGTACCACTATATAGGGAATAGGGCTCTGGTCTAAAGTAGTGCCACTATATAGGGAATAGGGCTCTGGTCTATAGTAGTACCACTATATAGGGAATAGGGCTCTGGTCTATAGTAGTGCCACTATATAGGGAATAGGGCTCTGGTCTATAGTAGTGTACTATATAGGGAATAGGGCTCTGGTCTATAGTAGTGCCACTATATAGGGAATAGGGCTCTGGTCTATAGTAGTGCACTATATAGGGAATAGGGCTCTGGTCTATAGTAGTGCCACTATATAGGGAATAGGGCTCTGGTCTATAGTAGTGTACTATATAGGGAATAGGGCTCTGGTCTAAAGTAGTACCACTATATAGGGAATAGGGCTCTGGTCTATAGTAGTACCACTATATAGGGAATAGGGCTCTGGTCTATAGTAGTGTACTATATAGGGAATAGGGCTCTGGTCTATAGTAGTGTACTATATAGGGAATAGGGCTCTGGTCTATAGTAGTACCACTATATAGGGAATAGGGCTCTGGTCTATAGTAGTACCACTATATAGGGAATAGGGCTCTGGTCTATAGTAGTACCACTATATAGGGAATAGGGCTCTGGTCTATAGTAGTACCACTATATAGGGAATAGGGCTCTGGTCTATAGTAGTGTACTATATAGGGAATAGGGCTCTGGTCTAAAGTAGTGTACTATATAGGGAATAGGGCTCTGGTCTATAGTAGTACCACTATATAGGGAATAGGACCCTGGTCTATACTAGTGTACTATATAGGGAATAGGGCTCTGGTCTATAGTAGCACCACTATATAGGGAATAGGGCTCTGGTCTATAGTAGTGTACTATATAGGGAATAGGGCTCTGGTCTATAGTAGTGTACTATATAGGGAATAGGGCTCTGGTCTATACTAGTGTACTATATAGGGAATAGGGCTCTGGTCTAAAGTAGTACCACTATATAGGGAATAGGGCTCTGGTCTATAGTAGTACCACTATATAGGGAATAGGGCTCTGGTCTATAGTAGTGTACTATATAGGGAATAGGGCTCTGGTCTATAGTAGTGTACTATATAGGGAATAGGGCTCTGGTCTATAGTAGTACCACTATATAGGGAATAGGGCTCTGGTCTATAGTAGTACCACTATATAGGGAATAGGGCTCTGGTCTATAGTAGTACCACTATATAGGGAATAGGGCTCTGGTCTATAGTAGTACCACTATATAGGGAATAGGGCTCTGGTCTATAGTAGTGTACTATATAGGGAATAGGGCTCTGGTCTAAAGTAGTGTACTATATAGGGAATAGGGCTCTGGTCTATAGTAGTACCACTATATAGGGAATAGGACCCTGGTCTATACTAGTGTACTATATAGGGAATAGGGCTCTGGTCTATAGTAGCACCACTATATAGGGAATAGGGCTCTGGTCTATGGTAGTGTACTATATAGGGAATAGGGCTCTGGTCTATAGTAGTGTACTATATAGGGAATAGGGCTCTGGTCTATACTAGTGTACTATATAGGGAATAGGGCTCTGGTCTATAGTAGTGTACTATATAGGGAATAGGGCTCTGGTCTATAGTAGTGCACTATATAGGGAATAGGGCTCTGGTCTATAGTAGTGCACTATATAGGGAATAGGGCTCTGGTCTATAGTAGTACCACTATATAGGGAATAGGGCTCTGGTCTATAGTAGTACCACTATATAGGGAGTAGGGCTCTGGTCTATAGTAGTACCACTATATAGGGAATAGGGCTCTGGTCTATAGTAGTGCACCATATAAAGTATAGGGCTCTGGTCTATAGTAGTACCACTATATAGGGAATAGGGCTCTGGTCTATAGTAGTACCACTATATAGGGAATAGGGCTCTGGTCTATAGTAGTACCACTATATAGGGAATAGGGCTCTGGTCTATAGTAGTGTACTATATAGGGAATAGGGCTCTGGTCTAAAGTAGTGTACTATATAGGGAATAGGGCTCTGGTCTAAAGTAGTACCACTATATAGGGAATAGGGCTCTGGTCTATAGTAGTGCACTATATAGGGAATAGGGCTCTGGTCTATAGTAGTACCACTATATAGGGAATAGGGCTCTGGTCTAAAGTAGTGTACTATATAGGGAATAGGGCTCTGGTCTATAGTAGTGCACTATATAGGGAATAGGGCTCTGGTCTATAGTAGTACCACTATATAGGGAATAGGGCTCTGGTCTATAGTAGTACCACTATATAGGGAATAGGGCTCTGGTCTATAGTAGTGTACTATATAGGGAATAGGGCTCTGGTCTAAAGTAGTGTACTATATAGGGAATAGGGCTCTGGTCTAAAGTAGTACCACTATATAGGGAATAGGGCTCTGGTCTATAGTAGTGCACTATATAGGGAATAGGGCTCTGGTCTATAGTAGTACCACTATATAGGGAATAGGGCTCTGGTCTAAAGTAGTGTACTATATAGGGAATAGGGCTCTGGTCTATAGTAGTACCACTATATAGGGAATAGGGCTCTGGTCTATAGTAGTGTACTATATAGGGAATAGGGCTCTGGTCTAAAGTAGTGTACTATATAGGGAATAGGGCTCTGGTCTAAAGTAGTGTACTATATAGGGAATAGGGCTCTGGTCTATACTAGTGTACTATATAGGGAATAGGGCTCTGGTCTATAGTAGTGCACTATATAGGGAATAGGGCTCTGGTCTATAGTAGTACCACTATATAGGGAATAGGGCTCTGGTCTAAAGTAGTGTACTATATAGGGAATAGGGCTCTGGTCTAAAGTAGTGTACTATATAGGGAATAGGGCTCTGGTCTAAAGTAGTGTACTATATAGGGAATAGGGCTCTGGTCTATACTAGTGTACTATATAGGGAATAGGGCTCTGGTCTATAGTAGTGTACTATATAGGGAATATGGCTCTGGTCTAAAGTAGTACCACTATATAGGGAATAGGGCTCTGGTCTATAGTAGTGTACTATATAGGGAATAGGGCTCTGGTCTATAGTAGTACCACTATATAGGGAATAGGGCTCTGGTCTAAAGTAGTGTACTATATAGGGAATATGGCTCTGGTCTAAAGTAGTGTACTATATAGGGAATATGGCTCTGGTCTAAAGTAGTGTACTATATAGGGAATATGGCTCTGGTCTAAAGTAGTGTACTATATAGGGAATATGGCTCTGGTCTAAAGTAGTGTACTATATAGGGAATAGGGCTCTGGTCTATAGTAGTGTACTATATAGGGAATAGGGCTCTGGTCTATAGTAGTGTACTATATAGGGAATAGGGCTCTGGTCTATAGTAGTGTACTGTATAGGGTATAGGGCCCTGGTCTATAGTAGTGTACTATATAGGGAATAGGGCTCTGGTCTATAGTAGTGTACTATATAGGGAATAGGGCTCTGGTCTATAGTAGTGTACTGTATAGGGTATAGGGCCCTGGTCTATAGTAGTGTACTATATAGGGAATAGGGCTCTGGTCTATAGTAGTGTACTATATAGGGAATAGGGCTCTGGTCTATAGTAGTGTACTATATAGGGAATAGGGCTCTGGTCTATAGTAGTGTACTATATAGGGAATAGGGCTCTGGTCTATAGTAGTGTACTATATAGGGAATAGGGCTCTGGTCTATAGTAGTGTACTATATAGGGAATAGGGCTCTGGTCTATAGTAGTGTACTATATAGGGAATAGTGCTCTGGTCTATAGTAGTGTACTATATAGGGAATAGGGCTCTGGTCTATAGTAGTGTACTGTATAGGGTATAGGGCCCTGGTCTATAGTAGTGTACTATATAGGGAATAGGGCTCTGGTCTATAGTAGTGTACTATATAGGGAATAGGGCTCTGGTCTATAGTAGTGTACTATATAGGGAATAGGGCTCTGGTCTATAGTAGTGTACTATATAGGGAATAGGGCTCTGGTCTATAGTAGTGTACTATATAGGGAATAGGGCTCTGGTCTATAGTAGTGTACTGTATAGGGTATAGGGCCCTGGTCTATAGTAGTGTACTATATAGGGAATAGGGCTCTGGTCTATAGTAGTGTACTATATAGGGAATAGGGCTCTGGTCTATAGTAGTGTACTGTATAGGGAATAGGGCTCTGGTCTATAGTAGTGTACTATATAGGGAATAGGGCTCTGGTCTATAGTAGTGTACTATATAGGGATTAGGGCTCTGGTCTATAGTAGTGTACTATATAGGGAATAGGGCTCTGGTCTATAGTAGTGTACTATATAGGGAATAGGGCTCTGGTCTATAGTAGTGTACTGTATAGGGTATAGGGCCCTGGTCTATAGTAGTGTACTATATAGGGAATAGGGCTCTGGTCTATAGTAGTGTACTATATAGGGAATAGGGCTCTGGTCTATAGTAGTGTACTATATAGGGAATAGGGCCCTGGTCTATAGTAGTGTACTGTATAGGGAATAGGGCTCTGGTCTATAGTAGTGTACTGTATAGGGAATAGGGCCCTGGTCTATAATAGTGTACTGTATAGGGAATAGGGCTCTGGTCTATAGTAGTACCACTATATAGGGAATAGGGCTCTGGTCTAAAGTAGTGTACTATATAGGGAATAGGGCTCTGGTCTATAGTAGTGTACTATATAGGGTATAGGGCCCTGGTCTATAGTAGTGTACTGTATAGGGAATAGGGCTCTGGTCTATAGTAGTGTACTATATAGGGAATAGGGCTCTGGTCTATAGTAGTGTACTATATAGGGAATAGGGCTCTGGTCTATACTAGTGTACTATATAGGGAATAGGGCTCTGGTCTATAGTAGTACCACTATATAGGGAATAGGGCTCTGGTCTATAGTAGTGTACTATATAGGGAATAGGGCTCTGGTCTAAAGTAGTGTACTATATAGGGAATAGGGCTCTGGTCTAAAGTAGTGTACTATATAGGGAATAGGGCTCTGGTCTATACTAGTGTACTATATAGGGAATAGGGCTCTGGTCTATAGTAGTACCACTATATAGGGAATAGGGCTCTGGTCTAAAGTAGTGTACTATATAGGGAATAGGGCTCTGGTCTAAAGTAGTGTACTATATAGGGAATAGGGCTCTGGTCTAAAGTAGTACCACTATATAGGGAATAGGGCTCTGGTCTATAGTAGTACCACTATATAGGGAATAGGGCTCTGGTCTATAGTAGTGTACTATATAGGGAATAGGGCTCTGGTCTATAGTAGTGTACTATATAGGGAATAGGGCTCTGGTCTATAGTAGTACCACTATATAGGGAATAGGGCTCTGGTCTATAGTAGTGTACTATATAGGGAATAGGGCTCTGGTCTAAAGTAGTGTACTATATAGGGAATAGGGCTCTGGTCTAAAGTAGTGTACTATATAGGGAATAGGGCTCTGGTCTATACTAGTGTACTATATAGGGAATAGGGCTCTGGTCTATAGTAGTACCACTATATAGGGAATAGGGCTCTGGTCTAAAGTAGTGTACTATATAGGGAATAGGGCTCTGGTCTATAGTAGTGTACTATATAGGGAATAGGGTCCTGGTCTAAAGTAGTGTACTATATAGGGAATAGGGCTCTGGTCTAAAGTAGTGTACTATATAGGGAATAGGGCTCTGGTCTATAGTAGTGTACTGTATAGGGTATAGGGCCCTGGTCTATAGTAGTGCACTATATAGGGAATAGGGCTCTGGTCTAAAGTAGTGTACTATATAGGGAATAGGGCTCTGGTCTATAGTAGTGTACTGTATAGGGTATAGGGCCCTGGTCTATAGTAGTGCACTATATAGGGAATAGGGCTCTGGTCTAAAGTAGTGTACTATATAGGGAATAGGACTCTGGTCTATAGTAGTGTACTATATAGGGAATAGGACTCTGGTCTATAGTAGTGCACTATATAGGGAATAGGGCTCTGGTCTAAAGTAGTGTACTGTATACTATATTTCTTCTCTGATCTGGACATGCCTCACCAATCAGATTACACGCCTGTCAAAGTGAGGA
Organism: Oncorhynchus mykiss; assembly: GCF_013265735.2. NCBI lineage: Eukaryota > Metazoa > Chordata > Actinopteri > Salmoniformes > Salmonidae > Oncorhynchus > Oncorhynchus mykiss. The sequence continues at coordinate 55,272 of NW_023493707.1, forward strand.
CTGTATTCTTAGAATACATTGTACTGATTGACTTCCATGTTACTGAGACAATTCAGACATGTTCTCTCTCACCTCCTCTTTCTCTCTCTCTCACTCTCTCTCTCTCTCTCTGTCTCTCTCTCTCTCTCTCTGTCTCTCTCTCTCTGTCTTTCTCTCTCTCTCACTCTCTCTCTCTCTCTCTCTCTCTCACTCTCTCTCTCTCTCTCTCTCTCTCTCTCTCTCTCTCTCTCTCTCTCTGTCTCTCTCTCTCTCTCTCTCTCTGTCTCTCTCTCTCTGTCTTTCTCTCTCTCTCTCTGTCTCTCTCTCTCTGTCTTTCTCTCTCTCTCTCCTTCATATTTCTTTCTCTCCCTCTCTCTCTCTCCTGCTCTTTCTGTCTCTCCCTCTCTCTCCTCTCTCTCTCCTCCCCCTCTCTATCTCCTCCCTCTCTCTCATCTCTCATCTCTTTCTCTCTCTCTCATCTCTCCTCTCTCTCTCTCCTCCCTCTCTCCTCTCTTTATCTCTCCTCCATATCTCTCTCTCCTCCCTCTCTCTCTCTCCTCCCTCTCTTTCTCTCTCCTCTCCTCACACATCACAATATTTGATTTGCAAAAATGATGCAGAAAAATTAATCCATGCTTTTGTTACTTCTAGGTTAGACTACTGCAATGCTCTACTTTCCGGCTACCCGGATAAAGCACTAAATAAACTTCAGTTAGTGCTAAATACGGCTGCTAGAATCCTGACTAGAACCAAAAAATTTGATCATATTACTCCTGTGCTAGCCTCTCTACACTGGCTTCCTGTTAAGGCGAGGGCTGATTTCAAGGTTTTACTGCTAACCTACAAAGCATTACATGGGCTTGCTCCTACCAATCTTTTATCAGTCTCAACCTTTAAGTCTTTACTGAAGACTCATCTCTTCAGTGGGTCATATGATTGAGTGTAGTCTGGCCCAGGAGTGGGAAGGTGAACGGAAAGGCTCTGGAGCAACGAACCGCCCTTGCTGTCTCTGCCTGGCCGGTTCCCCTCTCTCCACTGGGATTCTCTGCCTCTAACCCTATTACAGGGGCTAAGTCACTGGCTTACTGGTGCTCTTTCATGCCGTCCCTCGGAGGGGTGCGTCACTTGAGTGGGTTGAGTCGCCGACGTGGTCTTCCTGTCTGGGTTGGTGCCCCCCCTTGGGATGTGCCGTGGCGGAGATATTTGTGGGCTATACTCAGCCTTGTCTCAGGATGGTAAGTTGGTGGTTAAAGATATCCCTCTAGTGGTGTGGGGGCTGTGCTTTGGCAAAGTGGGTGGGGTTATATCCTTCCTGTTTGTCTCCTGACCCCTCCTGTCTCAGCCTCCAGTATTTATGCTGCAGTAGTTTATGTGTCGGGGGGCTAGGGTCAGTTTGTTATATCTGGAGCACTTCTCCTGTCTGATCCGGTGTCCTGTGTGAATTTAAGTATGCTCTCTCTAATTCTCTCTTTCTCTCGGAGGACCTGAGCCCTAGGACCATGCCTCAGGACTACCTGGCATGATGACTCCTTGCTGTCCCCAGTCCACCTGGCCGTGCTGCTACTCCAGTTTCAACTGTTCTGCCTGCGGCTATGGAACCCTGACCTGTTCACCGGACGTGCTACCGGTCCCAAACCTGCTGTTTTCAACTCTCTAGAGACAGCAGGAACGGTAGAGATACTCTGAATGATCGGCTATGAAAAGCAAACTGACATTTACTCCTGAGGTGCTGACTTGCTACATCCTACTACTACTGTGATAATTATTATTTGACCATGCTGGTCATTTATGAACATTTGAACATCTTGGCCATGTTCTGTTATAATCTCCACCCGGCACAGCCAGAAAAGGACTGGCCACGCCTCATAGCCTGGTTCCTCTCTAGGTTTCTTCCTAGGTTCTGGCCTTTCCATGGAGTTTTTCCTAGCCACCCCTCATAGCCTGGTTCCTCTCTATGTTTCTTCCTAGGTTTTGGCTCTAGGGACTTTTTCCTAGCCAACGTGCTTCTACACCTGCATTGCTTGCTGTTTGGGGTTTTAGGCTGGGTTTCTGTAAAGCACTTTGACACTTCAGCTGATGTAATAAATACATTTGATTTGATGTCCTTCATTCAAACAATTTACCACCAAAAACATTTATATAAAAGCCTTACATGAATCAACACTTCATGTTTGTTTGAAAATCTGATTCTTTAATAGTTTAATGTTCATTTATTCAGATGCATATCTCTTCTCCAGGTGAGTTAGTCTACAGGTAGAGATAGAGGTCTCTTCTCCAGGTGAGTCAGTCTACAGGTAGAGATAGAGGTCTCTTCTCCAGGTGAGTCAGTCTACAGGTAGAGATAGAGGTCTCTTCTCCAGGTGAGTCAGTCTAAATCAAATCAAATTTTATTTGTCACATACACATGGTTAGCAGATGTTAATACGAGTCTAGCGAAATGCTTGTGCTTCTAGTTCCGACAATGCAGTAATAACCAACAAGTAATCTAGCTAACAATTCCAAAACTACTACCTTATAGACACAAGTGTAAGGGGATAAAGAATATGTACATAAAGATATATTAATGAGTGATGGTACAGAACGGCATAGGCAATATGCAGTAGATGGTATCGAGTACAGTATATACATATGAGATGAGTATGTAAACAAAGTGGCATAGTTAAAGTGGCTAGTGATACATGTATCAGGTAGAGATAGAGGTGTCTTCTCCAGGTGAGTCAGTCTACAGGTAGAGATAGAGGTCTCTTCTCCAGGGCAGTCAGTCTACAGGTAGAGATAGAGGTCTCTTCTCCAAGTGACTCCTCCTCCTCTCCATCGGGGGAAGATGGAGCTGATGGGGCAGTGGTTGAGTCTTTATTTTCTTTCCCTCTTTCCCTCCCTCTCTCACTCTCTCCTTCCCTCACTTTTTCCCTCACTCCTTTCCTCACTCCCTCTGACACAAGTACAATCTTGCTTTAGCTGCTGCTGCTATCGACTTCGATGACGATGATGGTGAGGAAGATGGCAGGGCTGTACGGAGTGCTTGGCAGGCCAGTCCCTCTCCACAGTCACAACGTTGGAACAGCTCCTGTCCTTTCCTGCCGTGCCGCGTACACACCTCCCCGTGCTTCAGCACTGGCTTACAGATCCTGTCCCAGAAGTGACGGGCACAACACAGGCCTGCAGAACATTCTGTAGACCTGAGACACGGGTCACCCAGCTGACCTGGTGGGTAGAAGAGAGGGACACCCTGTTAGTTTAACATTCTGTAGACCTGAGACACGGGTCACCCAGCTGACCTGGTGGGTAGAAGAGAGGGACACCCTGTTAGTTTAACATTCTGTAGAACTGAGACACGGGTCACCCAGCTGACCTGGTGGGTAGAAGAGAGGGACACCCTGTTAGTTTAACATTCTGTAGACCTGAGACACGGGTCACCCAGCTGACCTGGTGGGTAGAAGAGAGGGACACCCTGTTAGTTTAACATTCTGTAGACCTGAGACACGGGTCACCCAGCTGACCTGGTGGGTAGAAGAGAGGGACACCCTGTTAGTTTAACATTCTGTAGAACTGAGACACGGGTCACCCAGCTGACCTGGTGGGTAGAAGAGAGGGACACCCTGTTAGTTTAACATTCTGTAGACCTGAGACACGGGTCACCCAGCTGACCTGGTGGGAGGAAGAGAGGGACACCCACTAGTCTCATGACAGACCCTGTTAGTTCTGCATGTAGAAAACATTCTGAAGAGTAGAGAACTAGTCTCATGACAGACCCTGTTAGTTTAGCATGTAGAAAACAATGACAGTAGAGAACTAGTCTCTCATGACAGACGTCAATTTGAATCAAGTAAATGGCCAGAGGCCAACAATGCTGGAGATTTGATCCGACACGCTGAGAGAGCTGTTTTAACATCTATAACAGGGCTAGTGGTGTGGGGGGGGGGCATTCTACCTTTGATGGGGGGCAGCTTGGTCTGACCTCTCCCTCTCTTCTTCCAACCAACCTTCTTCTTTGGGGGCAGTCTGGTGTGTTCCTCTAACTCAGTGATATGATGTGTCATCACACTGTCTGGGAGAGGGGTACAGATATCTGAGAGAGAGATGGAGAGAGACAGAGAGACAGAGAGAGAGAGAGACAGAGACAGAGACAGAGACAGAGACAGAGAGAGAGAGAGACAGAGAGACAGAGACAGAGACAGAGACAGAGAGAGACGGAGAGACAGAGGGAGAGAGACAGAGAGAGAGAGAGAGAGAGAGAAAGAGAGAGAGAGAGAGAGAGAGAGAGACAGAGAGAGACAGAGAGAGAGAGAGAGAGAGAGAGAGAGAGAGAGAGAGAGACAGAGAGAGACAGAGAGAGAGAGAGAGAGAGAGACAGAGAGAGAGAGACAGAGAGAGAGAGACAGAGAGAGAGAGACAGAGAGAGAGACAGAGAGAGACAGAGAGAGACAGAGAGACAGAGACAGACAGAGAGAGAGAAAGAGAGAGAGAGAGAGAGAGAGAGAGAGAGAGAGAGAGAGAAAGAGAAAGAGAAAGAGAGAGAGAGAGAGAGAGAGAGAGAGAGAGAGAGAGAGAGAGAGAGAGAGAGAGAGAGAGAGAGAGAGAGAGAGAGAGAGAGAGAGAGAGACAGAGAGAGAGAGAGAGAGACAGAGAGAGAGAGAGAGAGACAGAGAGAGACAGAGAGACAGCGAGAGAGAGAGAGAGAGAGAGAGAGAGAGAGAGACAGAGAGACAGAGAGACAGAGAGAGAACATTAGTACAATGCCTCAACAAAAAAATAAATTCCCAACACACCGTGTGCGATGTCATTGTTAAAACATCCATAGAACGTACTGTTTCTACAATGGTTGCCGGGGCAGCACATGGCATCTCTATGACAACGCCTCTTCCTCTGTCGGCAGGTGTGACATCGTTGGGGGGAGGGGTTTCTGGACGGAGCCTGGCAAAAGCTCCCCTTGCCACATTCCAGGTCGCTGCCACAGGGGTACACCTGAGAGAGGATGTGGATGAGGGGAGATTAGGACATGGTCTAGTCATCAATACAACCACTATTTGGAGAGATTTAACTTTGAGGTGAACATTGAGCATTGAGTTCGGGTTACAAACACCATTAATAAAAAAAAAACATGTTGAACTGAGACCCTTAATTAGGATAAAAAAACATGTTGAACTGAGACCCTTAAGTAGGATAAAAAACATGTTGAACTGAGACCCTTAAGTAGGATAAAAAACATGTTGAACTGAGACCCTTAATTAGGATAAAAAAACATGTTGAACTGAGACCCTTAATTAGGATAAAAAAACATGTTGAACTGAGACCCTTAAGTAGGATAAAAAACATGTTGAACTGAGACCCTTAAGTAGGATAAAAAACATGTTGAACTGAGACCCTTAAGTAGGATAAAAAACATGTTGAACTGAGACCCCTTAAGTAGGATAAAAACATGTTGAACTGGGACCCTTAAGTAGGATAAAAACATGTTGAACTGAGACCCTTAAGTAGGATAAAAAACATGTTGAACTGAGACCCCTTAAGTAGGATAAAAAACATGTTGAACTGAGACCCTTAAGTAGGATAAAAAACATGTTGAACTGAGACCCTTAAGTAGGATAAAAAACATGTTGAACTGAGACCCCTTAAGTAGGATAAAAAACATGTTGAACTGAGACCCCTTAAGTAGGCTAAAAAACATGTTGAACTGAGACCCCTTAAGTAGGATAAAAAACATGTTGAACTGAGACCCCTTAAGTAGGATAAAAAAACATGTTGAACTGAGACCCCTTAAGTAGGCTAAAAAACATGTTGAACTGAGACCCTTAAGTAGGATAAAAAACATGTTGAACTGAGACCCCTTAAGTAGGATAAAAAACATGTTGAACTGAGACCCTTAAGTAGGATAAAAAAAATAAAAAAAAAATGGAATCTGTAAGGGAAACGTTGCTATAGGCAACCGTCTGCAGTTCTACGGTGCATTAATACAAAGACAGGCTGAAAATGACACGCAGCTTCATAAGAGTTAACAACCATTTATCCGAATATCCAGTCTGTAGATGGGGTCTGTTTAAAGCTCCCCTGCATGCCTAATAACATCCAGGCTTTTATTTAACCTTTATTTAACTAGGCAAGTCAGTTCAGAACAAACTCTTATTAACTACCTTGTTCAAGGGCAGAACAACAGATTTTAAAATGTTTCACTAGGCTACCTGTCGCCCCGAATGACTCTGTCCCCATAAGGACCCGTGTTTTAGTTCCTTACCTGGTCGGGGACCTTGCTGCTCTTCCTCACGGTGCCGGGTAACGGGGAACCCGTGCTCCTATAGGCTGACGTCGCGTGCGACTCCCGGAGCAGCACCGTTGAGATGGAGTTTATTTTCGCACGCGCCTGTTCAGTGGAGTAGAGCATGGCGAGCATCTGCGCGAGCAACCACGGGAGTTTGGCCCACACCCGGAGCAGCATGACAGTTAATAACAGATATGACCTGTATCTGGATAAATACAATGTCACTCTGTTTAAATGCAACAAGTCCCACTGATGGAAGAAAAACTTACAACACAGTCCAAACTATTCACACTCGATAAAGTCTACTGAAAAAAGACACATGTGTCTGCAGAGGTTCGCCGTGCGATGCTGTATTGATTTGCTGCTTGATTGCCACTGTCTCGAGATGCCAGCTTTTATAGCCTCTCGTAACGTGCGCAACCGGGAAGCTCGTGTATGGGGGTGTGACCGGTCCGTGGCTCTGTCTCTCTGCCACGCGCTCTCCCTTCCACACACATCGATACCCATCGTCTCATCGACACAATAACCGAAAGACAGAGAGAGAGAGAGAGAGAGAGGGGGGGGGGGGGGGGGGTGACAGTGAGATAGACACTGAGAGAGAGGGAGAGAGACAGAGAGAGAGAGAGAGAGAGAGGGGGGGAGAGAGACAGAGAGAGAGAGAGAGAGAGAGAGAGAGAGAGAGAAAGAGAGAGAGAGAGAGAGAGAAAGAGGGAGAGAGAGAGAGAGAGGGGGAGAGGAACTTCGACTGACTGAAGTTCACAAAACCTCATTTCAGACACCACATATTGTGAGATCTTTGGGTTGACTAAAGGCAACTACGACGCTAGGATTGCATCCCAGATGGCACCCTAGTCACCATGGCTATATGGTGCACTTCGCTTGATAAGGGCTGATGCCGAATGTAATGCACTAAGCCTACATAGGGAAAAGGATGCAATTTAGGACTCTCGCTAGTAAGTGAGGGAATGACGGAGTATTCATCACCTCTCGTTACTCTCTGGCATGTAAATCGGAACAGGATCCGGCACCTCTCAGTATTGGACCTCTCTGTTTTCGTTCTGGAACCCATTTACCAGGATCCGGTACATCTTGTGGCATGAAAAATACTTTTCACTGTTTGCGATGTAAAAAATTCCAATAAAAGCGATCAGAGTAAATTCAAGTTATACCCCCCCCCCCTCCCAAAAAAAACGAAAACGTGCATGATAATTGATTCGTGCCCGGGTTCATGATTAGCGCAACATTGTAGCATATATAGAGGACCAAGACGTGGTGGTTGGCCATTGTTGTTCTTAAATGAGAGAAGCGCGTCTGTATCTCTCACAACACTACAATTAAATGAGCGTTCAATGATCCCTGTTAAACTCTCTTTCCACTAGCATTTCCTTGTAGAATCATAGCCGCCCGAATGATTCTTTCTGGAGGTGCCGCAGCAGCAGCTCCCCTGATAAATTCCAATACATTTGACAAATATATAGAATCACTGCTGTCTGTTCAGAAAGAACTTAAATCATTCCAAATAGTGCATCAGAAGGAGGCCTACAGTTTAGACACAGATGATCAATATTATTGCCTAGCTATGGATTGTGTGTAGCCCAATCACTGGGCATTCCGGCAAGTCGAGAACGCGCCGCTGTCAAAAAAAGCAAGCAGCCAAAACAGGCTCCCTCTATATTTCAAATACAATCGCGGGAAAATACAGTTTAGAAAGCAAATGGATCCTGTTGAAAAGAGAAGCCTGATCTGTCTGTAGGCTACTAAAGTTAGCAACTTCCAAATAGGCCTATTGAGCGAACAGTATTGTTTTACCAAGTAGAAACAAGAGAGAGATATGACCTTTTGGCTCGAGCGCATCGGTCATTGCCGGCGAGTGAGCGGATTGAGTGGGTGAAACTGGAAAGCTGTTTTCAGGGCTATAATTTCCTCCTCATAGTGCACAATGTGTGTCTCCACTCACCTACAGTAAGTCTAGGCTATTGATGGCTTGAAGACAAGGTCGTTTTTTATTGATCTCAGATTCTTAGTTTGTCAGTGTCAAAGTAGTCTGTCATTTCGATCATTTGTGAGGTATTAAAAAAAAAGGTCTCCAAAATGATGTAGAACTACATAAAAGGCACATTTTCGCCGAACCCTAGACTACAAGACATTTCCCTCATGCGTGCAACTTCTGCAAGAGCCTCTACTCTACTGATCTGTGTCAGTATGCAAAAACGATGATGCAACGTTTTATTATAATCCCGATTTAAAAAAAAATGCGTTCTGGTACCGCAGAGCACCCTGGTCCCCCCCCCCACTCCCCCCCTTGTCTCAGATGCATCCCAAATGCATCCTAAATGGCACCCCATTCCCTATTTAGGTCACTGATAGGTGCTATTCAGGACAGACGGCAGGAAGCAGGAAGACTAGTGTTCTGGTTTACGCATCACTACATGTCTGGGCAACCATCAAGTAAGTTCTTTGAAAATGTGTGTGTGTGTTAGAACGTGTTTGACCACAGCAGAGGAAGTAGCAGACAGGTTATTCAGCAGCAGACCATTCATATTCAACACTACAGAAACTAACTTACCACGGACTACATAACCACGGGAGGGAGGGGGAGGGTGGCTGGTAGCCTAGTGGTTAGAGCAGCTAGCCTAGTGGTTAGAGCAGCTAGCCTAGTGGTTAGAGCAGCTAGCCTAGTGGTTAGAGGCAGGTAGCCTAGTGGTTAGAGACAGGTAGCCTAGTGGTTAGAGACAGGTAGCCTAGTGGTTAGAGCAGGTAGCCTAGTGGTTAGAGCCTAGTGGTTAGAGCAGGTAGCCTAGTGGTTAGAGCAGCTAGCCTAGTGGTTAGAGGCAGGTAGCCTAGTGGTTAGAGACAGGTAGCCTAGTGGTTAGAGCAGGTAGCCTAGTGGTTAGAGGCAGGTAGCCTAGTGGTTAGAGCAGGTAGCCTAGTGGTTAGAGACAGGTAGCCTAGTGGTTAGAGCAGGTAGCCTAGTGGTTAGAGACAGGTAGCCTAGTGGTTAGAGCAGGTAGCCTAGTGGTTAGAGCAGGTAGCCTAGTGGTTAGAGCCTAGTGGTTAGAGCAGGTAGCCTAGTGGTTAGAGACAGGTAGCCTAGTGGTTAGAGCCTAGTGGTTTGAGCCTAGTGATTAGAGCCTAGTGGTTAGAGCCTAGTGGTTAGAGCCTAGTGGTTAGAGCAGGTAGCCTAGTGGTTAGAGGCAGGTAGCCTAGTGGTTAGAGCCTAGTGGTTAGAGCAGGTAGCCTAGTGGTTAGAGCAGGTAGCCTAGTGGTTAGAGCAGGTATCCTAGTTGTTAGAGCAGGTAGCCTAGTGGTTAGAGCATGTAGCCTAGTGGTTAGAGCAGGTATCCTAGTGGTTAGAGGCAGGTAGCCTAGTGGTTAGAGCAGGTAGCCTAGTGGTTAGAGCAGGTAGCCTAGTGGTTAGAGCAGGTAGCCTAGTGGTTAGAGCAGGTATCCTAGTTGTTAGAGCAGGTAGCCTAGTGGTTAGAGCAGGTAGCCTAGTGGTTAGAGCAGGTAGCCTAGTGGTTAGAGCAGGTAGCCTAGTGGTTAGAGCAGGTAGCCTAGTGGTTAGAGCAGGTATCCTAGTGGTTAGAGCAGGTAGCCTAGTGGGAGCAGGTAGCCTAGTGGTTAGAGCAGGTAGCCTAGTGGTTAGAGCAGGTAGCCTAGTGGTTAGAGCAGGTAGCCTAGTGGTTAGAGCCTAGTGGTTAGAGCAGGTATCCTAGTGGTTAGAGCAGGTACCCTAGTGGTTAGAGCATAGTGGTTAGAGCAGGTAGCCTAGTGGTTAGAGCCTAGTGGTTAGATCCTAGTGGTTAGATCCTAGTGGTTAGAGCAGGTAGCCTAGTGGTTAGAGCCTAGTGGTTAGAGCAGGTAGCCTAGTGGTTAGAGCAGGTATCCTAGTTGTTAGAGCAGGTAGCCTAGTGGTTAGAGCATGTAGCCTAGTGGTTAGAGCAGGTATCCTAGTGGTTAGAGGCAGGTAGCCTAGTGGTTAGAGCAGGTAGCCTAGTGGTTAGAGCAGGTAGCCTAGTGGTTAGAGACAGGTAGCCTAGTGGTTAGAGCAGGTATCCTAGTTGTTAGAGCAGGTAGCCTAGTGGTTAGAGCATGTAGCCTAGTGGTTAGAGCAGGTATCCTAGTGGTTAGAGGCAGGTAGCCTAGTGGTTAGAGCAGGTAGCCTAGTGGTTAGAGCAGGTATCCTAGTGGTTAGAGCAGGTAGCCTAGTGGGAGCAGGTAGCCTAGTGGTTAGAGCAGGTAGCCTAGTGGTTAGAGCAGGTAGCCTAGTGGTTAGAGCAGGTAGCCTAGTGGTTAGAGCCTAGTGGTTAGAGCAGGTATCCTAGTGGTTAGAGCAGGTACCCTAGTGGTTAGAGCATAGTGGTTAGAGCAGGTAGCCTAGTGGTTAGAGCCTAGTGGTTAGATCCTAGTGGTTAGATCCTAGTGGTTAGAGCAGGTAGCCTAGTGGTTAGAGCCTAGTGGTTAGAGCAGGTATCCTAGTGGTTAGAGCATAGTGGTTAGAGCCTAGTGGTTAGAGCAGGTAGCCTAGTGGTTAGAGCCTAGTGGTTAGATCCTAGTGGTTAGATCCTAGTGGTTAGAGCAGGTAGCCTAGTGGTTAGAGCCTAGTGGTTAGAGCAGGTATCCTAGTGGTTAGAGCAGGTACCCTAGTGGTTAGATCATAGTGGTTAGAGCCTAGTGGTTAGAGCAGGTAGCCTAGTAGTTAGATCCTAGTGGTTAGAGCTTTGGGCCAGTAAGTTGCTCTGGATAAGTGTGTCATAGTGGTTAGAGCAGGTAGCCTAATGTTAGTTAGTGTGTCTGCTAAATCAGTGTTTCCCACCAGTTTCTTTTGTAGCCCTGGACAACTATCAACTATTATTCAACCTCTCTTTCCTGTCGTCTGAGATCCACAAAGATTGGAAAGCTGCCTCAGTCATCCCCCTCTTCAAAGGGACCCAAACTGCTACAGACCTATATCTATCCTACGTTGTCAATGTAAGGTCTTCGAAAGCCAAGTCAACAAACATTTCACAAACCATTTTGAATCCGACCGTACCTTCTCAGCTATGCAATCTGGTTTCCGAGCTGGTCATGGGTGCACCTCAGCCACGCTCAAGGTCCTAAACGACATCCTAACCACCATTGATAAAAGACAATACTGTGCAGACGTCTTCATCGACCTGGCCAAGGCTCTTGACTCTGTCAATCACCACATTCTTATCAGCAGACTCAACTGCCTTGGTTTCTCAAATGACTGCCTCATCTGGTTCACCAACTACTTCGCAGACAGAGTTCAGTGTGTCAAATCGGAGGGCCTGTTGTCCGGACCTCTGGCAGACTCTATGGGTGTGCCACAGGGTTCAATTCTCGGGCCGACTCTTTTCTCTGTATACATCAATGATGTTGCTCTTGCTGCTGGTGATTCTCTGATCCACCTCTACGCAGACGACACCATTCTGTATACCTCTGGCCCTTCTTTGGACAGTTTGTTAACAAACCCCCAGACGAGCTTCAATGCCATACAACTCTCCTTCCGTGGCCTCCAACTGCTCTTAAACGCATGTAAAACTAAATGCATGCTTTTCAATCGATCGCTGCCCGCACCTGCTCGCCCGTCCAGCATCACTACTCTGGACGGTTCTGACTTAGAATACGTGGACAACTACAAATACCTGGGTGTCTGGTTAGACTGTGAACTCTCCTTCCAGACTCACATTAAGCATCTCCAATCCAAAATTAAATCTAGAATCGGCTGCAGTCTATCACAGTGCCATCCGTGTTGTCACCAAAGCCCCTTATACCACCCACCACTGCGACCTGTACGCTCTCGTTGGCTGGCCCTCGTTACATATTCGTCGCCAAACCCACTGGCTCCAGGTCATCTATAAATCCTTGCTAGGTAAAGCCCCGCCTTATCTCAGCTCACTGGTCACCATAGCAACACCCACCCTTAGCACGCGCTCCAGCAGATATATATCACTGGTCATCCCGAAAGCCAACACTTCCTTTGTCCACCTTTCTTTCCAGTTCTCTGCTGCCAATGACTGGAACAAATTACAAAAAATCATTGAAGCTGGAGTCTTATATCTCCCTCACTAACTTCAAGCATCAGTTATCTGAGCAGCTTACTGTACCTGTACACAGCCCATCTGTAAATAGCACACCCAACAACCTCATCCCCATATTGTTACTTATCCTCTTGCTCTTTTGCACACCAGTATCTCTACCTGCACATCATCTTCTGCACATCTATAACTCCAGTACTAATGCTAAATTGTAATTATTTCACCTCCATGGCCTATTTATTGTCTTACCTCCCTAATCTTACCTTATTTGCACACACTGTACATAGATTTTTCTGTTGTGTTATTGACTGTACGTTTGTTAATGTGTAACTCTGTGTTGCTGTTTTTGTCACACTGCTTTGCTTTATCTTGGCCAGGTCACACATGTAAATGTAAACTGGTTCTCAACTGGCCCACCTGGTGAAATTAAAAATAAATTTCAAAAAATAATCATCAAGCCCTCAATGAGTGGGGTGGATTTGTCAAGGCTACAATACAAATTAATGGAGTTGGGCTGTTGGGAGGACTGGAGTTGGGCTGTTGGGAGGACTGGAGGACTGGAGTTGGGCTGTTGGGAGGACTGGAGAACTGGAGTTGGGCTGTTGGGAGGAGTGGAGGACTTGAGGACTGGAGTTGGACTGTTTGGAGGACTGGAGTTTGACTTTTGGTTGGACTGGAGGACTGGAGTTGGGCTGTTGGGAGGACTGGAGGACTGAAGGACTGGAGTTGGACTGTTGGGAGGACTGGAGTTGGGCTATTGGAGGTACTGGAGGACTGGAGTTGGGGTGTTGGGGGGACTGGATGACTGGAGTTGGGCTGTTGGGGGTACTGGAGTTGGGCTGTTGGGGGGACTGGAGGACTGGAGTTGGGCTGTTGGGAGGACTGGAGTTGGGCTGTTGGAGGGACTGGATGACTGGAGTTGGGCTGTTGGGGGTACTGGAGTTGGGCTGTTGGGGGGTATTGGAGATCTGGAGTTGGGCTGTTGGAGGGACTGGAGGACTGAAGTTGGGCTGTTGGGGATACGGAGGACTGGAGTTAGGCTGTAGGGGGGACTGGAGGCCTGGAGTTGGGCTGTAGGGGGGACTGGAGGACTGGAGTTGGGCTGTTGGAGGGACTGGAGGACTGGAGTTGGGCTATTGGGAGGACTGGAGTTGGGCTATTGGGAGGACCGGAGTTGGGCTGTTGAGAGGATTGTACTAGTAGCTAGTACTGTTAGCTGTTAGCTACTGAAGCTAGTACTGTTAGCTAGCCAGATTGCCATGAATACATTTTAGTTAGCTACCCACAAAGAATTTACCTTCCATAGTTTTGGGTAATTTTTGCCTGTTAAACTGGTTAGCTACATAATTATGATTCACATATATCTAGCTGATAGTTATCAAGTAAAATATTTACCTTTGTGTATATCTTGTTTAGTCTCTATTGCTGCCATTGTGTCACGTCCTGACCTTAGTTCCTTTTTTATGTCTCTATTTTAGTTTGGTCAGGGCGTGAGTTGGGGTGGGCATCCGTCAATGTAGATAGGGGGCTGCCCCCTCTGCTGTTTCCTGAAGATTGAGTGTGAGGTTATTTTCCTGACACCACACTCCGAGCGCCCTCACCTCCTCCCTGTAGTCCGTCTCGTCGTTGTTGGTAATCAAGCCTACCTGTCACGCCCTGACCTTAGAGATCCTTTTTATGTCTCTATTTTAGTTTGGTCCGGGCGTGAGTTGGGGTGGGCATTCTATGTGTTGTGTTCTATGTTTTCTATCTCTATGTGTTTGGCCTGGTTTGGTTCCCAATCAGAGGCAGCTGTCTATCGTTGTCTCTGATTGAGAGCCATACTTAGGCGGCCTGTTTTCCCACTGTTAGTTGTGGGTGATTATTTTCTGTTTAGTTTTTTTGTGTGAGTACCTGACAGAACTGTTGCCTTTTGTTCTACTTTTGTTTCAGGGTTCCGGTTTTAATAAACAACATGGCCACTTACCACGCTGCTCCTCAGAAGAAGAAGAGGCGGAGAATCGTTACACATTGTCCTGGCTGGAAGACAGTTCAGTGTATGGGTTAGTTCATAGTAAGTCAATAGGGCTAGCTAGCGAGCTACAAACAATTGGTAGCTAGCCACTCACAAATTATGGTAGTGTAGTAGAGGTCATGATGGGGTCAGGTCTATGTGGTTGGTGATGGTGTAGTAGAGGTCGTAGTTCATTCTCAGTTTAGAAAGGGCAGTGTGTTGATCTGTGACTGCTTTAACATTAAAACATTATTATCATGTGAGATAGAGCTTCACTCTGTCACAAAGAGGTTTATTATGAAGGTAGTGACATTCACTCTGTCACAAAGAGGTTTATTATGAAGGTAGTGACATTCACTCTGTCACAAAGAGGTTTCATCTGAAAGTAGTGACATTCACTCTGTCACAAAGAGGTTTCATCTGAAAGTAGTGACATTCACTCTGTCACAAAGAGGTTTCATCTGAAAGTAGTGACATTCACTCTGTCACGTAGAGGTTTCATCTGAGAGCAGTGACATTCACTCTGTCACGTAGAGGTTTCATCTGAAAGTAGTGACATTCACTCTGTCACAAAGAGGTTTCATCTGAAAGTAGTGACATTCACTCTGTCACGTAGAGGTTTCATCTGAAAGTAGTGACATTCACTCTGTCACGTAGAGGTTTCATCTGAGAGCAGTGCCATTTTCCAATATAGAAAAGTCATTCTGTTGATCTTAGATGGACCAACTACGCTAACTGTTTGATCCATAGCGGATAAGATCCCAAAGTTAACATCAGTATTTGACAGTGTTATTGTTGGACTGGTGTGTGTGTGTGTGTGTGTGTGTGTGTGTGTGTGTGGCAGGTATGACGTAAGAGGAAGAACAACTCTTTAATGTTTAAACTCCCAGCGATGAAGACTGGCATACCTGACACACACACACACACACGCGCACACACACACACACACACACACACACAGAATGGCCAGTACTCTGAGAGTATAATTGAAGGATAAGGGTTTGATATTCAGCAGGTACAGTATCATAGCATAGCTACGGGGGGTTGAGGACACTGGAGAGGCCAGGACAGACAGTAGATCATATGGAAGTGGTTTGATCATTAATAAGATATGGTTTTATCTTGTTTTACAGTATAGAAGAGGAAGTTAGAGGGGGAGGAATGTAGGTGAGGGAGGACGAGAGAGGTCTGGGGAGAGAGAGAGGGGGAAGAGAGAGGGCTAGGGGGAGAGAGAGAGGGGGGAAGAGAGAGAGGGGGGAAGAGAGAGGGCTGGGGAGAGAGAGGGGGAGGAAGAGAGAGGGCTAGGGGGAGAGAGAGGGAGGACGAGAGAGGGCTAGGGGGAGAGAGAGGGAGGAATGTAGGTGAGGGAGGATGGGAGAGGGCTGGGGAGAGAGAGAGGGGGGAAGAGAGAGGGCTAGGGGGAGAGAGGGCTAGGGGGAGAGAGAGGGAGGAATGTAGGTGAGGGAGGACGAGAGAGGGCTGGGGAGAGAGAGGGAGGGAGAGAGAGGGAGGACGAGAGAGGGCTGGGGAGAGAGGGAGGAAGAGAGAGGGCTGAGGAGAGAGAGGTAGAAAGAGAGGGCTGAGGAGAGAGGAAGGAAGAGAGAGAAGGGGGAAGAGAGGGCTGAGGAGAGAGAGGGAGGACGAGAGGGCTGGGGAGAGAGAGGGAGAAAGAGAGGGCTGGGGAGAGAGAGGGAGGAAGAGAGAGGGGGGAAGAGAGAGGGCTGGGGAGAGAGAGGGAGGAAGAGAGAGGCCTGGGGAGAGAGAGGGCTGGGGAGAGAGAGGGCTGGGAAATGTTGTACACATTCGGGAAGAAGGTCAGGGGGAGTGACCTTGGACATTCTCCTCCAATATGACTGAGGAGATAGGATGTGAGGAATCACAGAAAGCCTTTTGTCCAATAAGCTGTGCAATACCACCACTCAGTGTTCAAAAAGTGTAATTTCACTTTCTGGAAGCCAGGAAGCAAGAGGCAAGAGAGGGAAAGAGAGAGAGAGAGACAGAGACAGAGACAGAGACAGAGACAGAGAGAGAGATGGAAGAGCTGATCTCATCTTGTATTGGTGCTGATCTCATCTTGTTTTGGTGCTGATCCTATATTGTTTTGGTGCTGATCTCATCTTGTTTTGGTGCTGATCTTATCTTGTTTTGGTGCTGATCCTATATTGTTTTGGTGCTGATCTCATCTTGTTTTGGTGCCGATCTCATCTTGTTTTGGTGCTGAACTCATCTTGTTTTGGTGCTGATCTTATCTCTTTTTGGTGCTGATCCTGTCTTGTTCTGGTGCTGATCTCATCTTGTTTTGGTGCTGATCTGTCTTGTTTTGGTGCTGATCTTATCTTGTTTTGGTGCTGATCTGTCTTGTTTTGGTGCTGATCTCATCTTGTTTTGGTGCCGATCTTATCTTGTTTTGGTGCTGATCCTGTGTTTTGTTTTGGTGCTGATCCTGTCTTGTTTTGGTGCTGATCCTGTCCTTTGACCTTTAGCTTTGACTTTTTTCAAGAGATCGTACAACATTCTACCACATGAGAAACCAAGGACCACATTCTACCACATGAGAAACCAAGGACCACATTCTACCACATGAGAAACCAAGGACCACATTCTACCACATGAGAAACCAATGACCACATTCTACCACATGAGAAACCAAGGACCACATTCTACCACATGAGAAACCAATGACCACATTCTACCACATGAGAAACCAATGACCACATTCTACCACATGAGAAACCAAGGACCACATTCTACCACATGAGAAACCAAGGACCACATGAGAAACCAATGACCACATTCTACCACATGAGAAACCAATGACCACATTCTACCACATGAGAAACCAATTACCAGATTCTACCACATGAGAAACCAAGGACCACATGAGAAACCAATGACCACATTCTACCACATGAGAAACCAATGACCAGATTCTACCACATGATAAACCAATGACCACATGAGAAACCAATGACCACATTCTACTACATGAGAAACCAAGGACCACGTTCTACCACATGAGAAACCAAGGACCACATTCTACCACATGAGAAACCAAGGACACATTCTACCACATGAGAAACCAAGGACCACATTCTACCACATGAGAAACCAATGACCACATTCTACCACATGAGAAACCAATGACCACGTTCTACCACATGAGAAACCAAGGACCACATTCTACCACATGAGAAACCAATGACCACATCCTACCACATGAGAAACCAATGACCACGTTCTACCACATGAGAAACCAAGGACCACGTTCTACCACATGAGAAACCAAGGACCACATTCTACCACATGAGAAACCAAGGACCACATTCTACCACATGAGAAACCAAGGACCACATTCTACCACATGAGAAACCAATGACCACATTCTACCACATGAGAAACCAATGACCACATTCTACCACATGAGAAACCAAGGACCACATTCTACCACATGAGAAACCAAGGACCACATTCTACTACATGAGAAACCAATGACCACATTCTACCACATGAGAAACCAAGGACCACATTCTACCACATGAGAAACCAAGGACCACATTATACCACATGAGAAACCAAGGACCACATTCTACCACATGAGAAACCAATGACCACATTCTACCACATGAGAAACCAAGGACCACATTCTACCACATGAGAAACCAAGGACCACATTCTACCACATGAGAAACCAATGACCACATTCTACCACATGAGAAACCAAGGACCACATTCTACCACATGAGAAACCAAGGACCACGTTCTACCACATGAGAAACCAAGGACCACATCCTACCACATGAGAAACCAAGGACCACATTCTACCACATGAGAAACCAAGGACCACGTTCTACCACATGAGAAACCAAGGACCACATTCTACCACATGAGAAACCAAGGACACATTCTACCACATGAGAAACCAAGGACCACATTCTACCACATGAGAAACCAATGACCACATTCTACCACATGAGAAACCAAGGACCACATTCTACCACATGAGAAACCAAGGACCACGTTCTACCACATGAGAAACCAAGGACCACATCCTACCACATGAGAAACCAAGGACCACATTCTACCACATGAGAAACCAAGGACTACGTTCTACCACATGAGAAACCAAGGACCACATTCTACCACATGAGAAACCAAGGACCACATTCTACCACATGAGATACCAAGGACCACATTCTACCACATGAGAAACCAAGGACCACATTCTACCACATGAGAAACCAAGGACCACATTCTACCACATGAGAAACCAAGGACCACATTCTACCACATGAGAAACCAAGGACCACATTCTACCACATGAGAAACCAATGACCACATTCTACCACATGAGAAACCAAGGACCACATTCTACCACATGAGAAACCAATGACCACATTCTACCACATGAGAAACCAATGACCACATTCTACCACATGAGAAACCAAGGACCACATTCTACCACATGAGAAACCAAGGACCACATGAGAAACCAATGACCACATTCTACCACATGAGAAACCAATGACCACATTCTACCACATGAGAAACCAATTACCAGATTCTACCACATGAGAAACCAAGGACCACATGAGAAACCAATGACCACATTCTACCACATGAGAAACCAATGACCAGATTCTACCACATGATAAACCAATGACCACATGAGAAACCAATGACCACATTCTACTACATGAGAAACCAAGGACCACGTTCTACCACATGAGAAACCAAGGACCACATTCTACCACATGAGAAACCAAGGACACATTCTACCACATGAGAAACCAAGGACCACATTCTACCACATGAGAAACCAATGACCACATTCTACCACATGAGAAACCAATGACCACGTTCTACCACATGAGAAACCAAGGACCACATTCTACCACATGAGAAACCAATGACCACATCCTACCACATGAGAAACCAATGACCACGTTCTACCACATGAGAAACCAAGGACCACGTTCTACCACATGAGAAACCAAGGACCACATTCTACCACATGAGAAACCAAGGACCACATTCTACCACATGAGAAACCAAGGACCACATTCTACCACATGAGAAACCAATGACCACATTCTACCACATGAGAAACCAATGACCACATTCTACCACATGAGAAACCAAGGACCACATTCTACCACATGAGAAACCAAGGACCACATTCTACTACATGAGAAACCAATGACCACATTCTACCACATGAGAAACCAAGGACCACATTCTACCACATGAGAAACCAAGGACCACATTATACCACATGAGAAACCAAGGACCACATTCTACCACATGAGAAACCAATGACCACATTCTACCACATGAGAAACCAAGGACCACATTCTACCACATGAGAAACCAAGGACCACATTCTACCACATGAGAAACCAAGGACCACATTCTACCACATGAGAAACCAAGGACCACGTTCTACCACATGAGAAACCAAGGACCACATCCTACCACATGAGAAACCAAGGACCACATTCTACCACATGAGAAACCAAGGACCACGTTCTACCACATGAGAAACCAAGGACCACATTCTACCACATGAGAAACCAAGGACACATTCTACCACATGAGAAACCAAGGACCACATTCTACCACATGAGAAACCAATGACCACATTCTACCACATGAGAAACCAAGGACCACATTCTACCACATGAGAAACCAAGGACCACGTTCTACCACATGAGAAACCAAGGACCACATCCTACCACATGAGAAACCAAGGACCACATTCTACCACATGAGAAACCAAGGACCACGTTCTACCACATGAGAAACCAAGGACCACATTCTACCACATGAGAAACCAAGGACCACATTCTACCACATGAGAAACCAAGGACCACATTCTACCACATGAGAAACCAAGGACCACATTCTACCACATGAGAAACCAAGGACCACATTCTACCACATGAGAAACCAAGGACCACATTCTACCACATGAGAAACCAAGGACCACATTCTACCACATGAGAAACCAAGGACCACATTCTACCACATGAGAAACCAAGGACCACGTTCTACCACATGAGAAACCAATGACCACATTCTACCACATGAGAAACCTATGACCACATTCTACCACATGAGAAACCAAGGACCACATTCTACCACATGAGAAACCAAGGACCACATCCTACCACATGAGAAACCAAGGACCACATTCTACCACATGAGAAACCAAGGACCACATCCTACCACATGAGAAACCAATGACCACATCCTACCACATGAGAAACCAATGACCACATTCTACCACATGAGAAACCAAGGACCACATCCTACCACATGAGAAACCAATGACCACATTCTACCACCTGGGGGCAGTGTTGTTTATGTGTTCATGACCTTGACCAGAGAACAAGAGGGCAATGGAACATGTCGGAGTGTCTCACTCTCTCACCCCACCCCCCCCCCCCCCCCCGCTGATCTCATCTTGTTTTGGTGCTGATCTGTCTTGTTTTGGTGCTGATCTGTCTTGTTTTGGTGCTGATCTTATCTTGTTTTGGTGCTGATCTGTCTTGTTTTGGTGCTGATCTCATCTTGTTTTGGTGCCGATCTTATCTTGTTTTGGTGCTGATCCTGTGTTTTGTTTTGGTGCTGATCCTGTCTTGTTTTGGTGCTGATCCTGTCCTTTGACCTTTAGCTTTGACTTTTTTCAAGAGATCGTACAACATTCTACCACATGAGAAACCAAGGACCACATCCTACCACATGAGAAACCAAGGACCACATTCTACCACATGAGAAACCAAGGACCACATGAGAAACCAATGACCACATTCTACCACATGAGAAACCAATGACCACATTCTACCACATGAGAAACCAAGGACCACATTCTACCACATGAGAAACCAAGGACCACATTCTACCACATGAGAAACCAAGGACCACGTTCTACCACATGAGAAACCAAGGACCACATTCTACCACATGAGAAACCAAGGACCACATTCTACCACATGAGAAACCAATGACCACATTCTACCACATGAGAAACCTATGACCACATTCTACCACATGAGAAACCAAGGACCACATTCTACCACATGAGAAACCAAGGACCACATCCTACCACATGAGAAACCAATGACCACATCCTACCACATGAGAAACCAATGACCACATTCTACCACATGAGAAACCAAGGACCACATCCTACCACATGAGAAACCAATGACCACATTCTACCACCTGGGGGCAGTGTTGTTTATGTGTTCATGACCTTGACCAGAGAACAAGAGGGCAATGGAACATGTCGGAGTGTCTCACTCTCTCACCCCCCCCCCCCCCCCCCCCCCCGCTGATCTCATCTTGTTTTGGTGCTGATCTGTCTTGTTTTGGTGCTGATCTGTCTTGTTTTGGTGCTGATCTTATCTTGTTTTGGTGCTGATCTGTCTTGTTTTGGTGCTGATCTCATCTTGTTTTGGTGCCGATCTTATCTTGTTTTGGTGCTGATCCTGTGTTTTGTTTTGGTGCTGATCCTGTCTTGTTTTGGTGCTGATCCTGTCCTTTGACCTTTAGCTTTGACTTTTTTCAAGAGATCGTACAACATTCTACCACATGAGAAACCAAGGACCACATCCTACCACATGAGAAACCAAGGACCACATTCTACCACATGAGAAACCAAGGACCACATGAGAAACCAATGACCACATTCTACCACATGAGAAACCAATGACCACATTCTACCACATGAGAAACCAAGGACCACATTCTACCACATGAGAAACCAAGGACCACATTCTACCACATGAGAAACCAAGGACCACGTTCTACCACATGAGAAACCAAGGACCACATTCTACCACATGAGAAACCAAGGACCACATTCTACCACATGAGAAACCAATGACCACATTCTACCACATGAGAAACCAATGACCACATTCTACCACATGAGAAACCAAGGACCACATCCTACCACATGAGAAACCAATGACCACATTCTACCACCTGGGGGCAGTGTTGTTTATGTGTTCATGACCTTGACCAGAGAACAAGAGGGCAATGGAACATGTCGGAGTGTCTCACTCTCTCACCCCCCCCCCCCCCCCCCCCCCGCTGATCTCATCTTGTTTTGGTGCTGATCTGTCTTGTTTTGGTGCTGATCTGTCTTGTTTTGGTGCTGATCTTATCTTGTTTTGGTGCTGATCTGTCTTGTTTTGGTGCTGATCTCATCTTGTTTTGGTGCCGATCTTATCTTGTTTTGGTGCTGATCCTGTGTTTTGTTTTGGTGCTGATCCTGTCTTGTTTTGGTGCTGATCCTGTCCTTTGACCTTTAGCTTTGACTTTTTTCAAGAGATCGTACAACATTCTACCACATGAGAAACCAAGGACCACATCCTACCACATGAGAAACCAAGGACCACATTCTACCACATGAGAAACCAAGGACCACATGAGAAACCAATGACCACATTCTACCACATGAGAAACCAATGACCACATTCTACCACATGAGAAACCAAGGACCACATTCTACCACATGAGAAACCAAGGACCACATGAGAAACCAATGACCACATTCTACCACATGAGAAACCAATGACCACATTCTACCACATGAGAAACCAATTACCAGATTCTACCACATGAGAAACCAAGGACCACATGAGAAACCAATGACCACATTCTACCACATGAGAAACCAATGACCAGATTCTACCACATGAGAAACCAATGACCACATGAGAAACCAATGACCACATTCTACCACATGAGAAACCAAGGACCACGTTCTACCACATGAGAAACCAAGGACCACATTCTACCACATGAGAAACCAAGGACACATTCTACCACATGAGAAACCAAGGACCACATTCTACCACATGAGAAACCAATGACCACATTCTACCACATGAGAAACCAAGGACCACGTTCTACCACATGAGAAACCAAGGACCACATTCTACCACATGAGAAACCAATGACCACATCCTACCACATGAGAAACCAATGACCACATTCTACCACATGAGAAACCAAGGACCACGTTCTACCACATGAGAAACCAAGGACCACATTCTACCACATGAGAAACCAAGGACCACATTCTACCACATGAGAAACCAATGACCACATTCTACCACATGAGAAACCAAGGACCACATCCTACCACATGAGAAACCAATGACCACATTCTACCACCTGGGGGCAGTGTTGTTTATGTGTTCATGACCTTGACCAGAGAACAAGAGGGCAATGGAACATGTCGGAGTGTCTCACTCTCTCACCCCCCCCCCCCCCCCCCCCCGCTGATCTCATCTTGTTTTGGTGCTGATCTGTCTTGTTTTGGTGCTGATCTGTCTTGTTTTGGTGCTGATCTTATCTTGTTTTGGTGCTGATCTGTCTTGTTTTGGTGCTGATCTCATCTTGTTTTGGTGCCGATCTTATCTTGTTTTGGTGCTGATCCTGTGTTTTGTTTTGGTGCTGATCCTGTCTTGTTTTGGTGCTGATCCTGTCCTTTGACCTTTAGCTTTGACTTTTTTCAAGAGATCGTGCAACATTCTACCACATGAGAAACCAACGACCACATTCTACCACATGAGAAACCAAGGACCACATTCTACCACATGAGAAACCAAGGACCACATTCTACCACATGAGAAACCAATGACCACATTCTACCACATGAGAAACCAATGACCACATTCTACCACATGGGGGCAGTGTTGTTCATGTGTTCATGACCTTGACCAGAGAACAAGAGGGCAATGGAACATGTCGGAGAACATGTCAGAGTGTCTCACTCTCTCACCCCCCCCCCCCCCCCCCCCCCCACCGCTGATCTCATCTTGTTTTGGTGCTGATCTGTCTTGTTTTGGTGCTGATCTGTCTTGTTTTGGTGCTGATCTTATCTTGTTTTGGTGCTGATCTCATCTTGTTTTGGTGCCGATCTTATCTTGTTTTGGTGCTGATCCTGTCCTTTGACCTTTAGCTTTGACTTTTTTCAAGAGATCGTACAACATTCTACCACATGAGAAACCAAGGACCACATTCTACCACATGAGAAACCAAGGACCACATTCTACCACATGAGAAACCAAGGACCACATTCTACCACATGAGAAACCAATGACCACATTCTACCACATGAGAAACCAAGGACCACATTCTACCACATGAGAAACCAAGGACCACATTCTACTACATGAGAAACCAATGACCACATTCTACCACATGATAAACCAATGACCACATGAGAAACCAATGACCACATTCTACCACATGAGAAACCAAGGACCACATGAGAAACCAATGACCACATTCTACCACATGAGAAACCAATGACCACATTCTACCACATGAGAAACCAATGACCACATTCTACCACATGAGAAACCAATGACCACATTCTACCACATGAGAAACCAAGGACCACATTCTACCACATGAGAAACCAAGGACCACATGAGAAACCAATGACCACATTCTACCACATGAGAAACCAATGACCACATTCTACCACATGAGAAACCAATTACCAGATTCTACCACATGAGAAACCAAGGACCACATTCTACCACATGAGAAACCAATGACCAGATTCTACCACATGATAAACCAATGACCACATGAGAAACCAATGACCACATTCTACCACATGAGAAACCAAGGACCACGTTCTACCACATGAGAAACCAAGGACCACATTCTACCACATGAGAAACCAAGGACACATTCTACCACATGAGAAACCAAGGACCACATTCTACCACATGAGAAACCAATGACCACATTCTACCACATGAGAAACCAAGGACCACGTTCTACCACATGAGAAACCAAGGACCACATTCTACCACATGAGAAACCAATGACCACATCCTACCACATGAGAAACCAATGACCACATTCTACCACATGAGAAACCAAGGACCACGTTCTACCACATGAGAAACCAAGGACCACATTCTACCACATGAGAAACCAAGGACCACATTCTACCACATGAGAAACCAATTACCACATTCTACCACATGAGAAACCAATGACCACGTTCTACCACATGAGAAACCAATGACCACATTCTACCACATGGGGGCAGTGTTGTTCATGTGTTCATGACCTTGACCAGAGAACAAGAGGGCAATGGAACATGTCGGAGAACATGTCAGAGTGTCTCACTCTCTCACCCCCCCCCCCCCCCCCCCCCCCGTGTCCACCCCATATCCCCCCTGCTGTTTCTTTCCGCCTCGCTCTCTCGCTCTCTCGCTCTCTCGCTCTCTCGCTCTCTCGCTCTCTCGCTCTCTCGCTCCATCCACCTCTCTCAATTCAAAGGGCTTTATTGGCATGGGAAACATGTTAACATTACCAATGCAAGTGGAGTAGACAATAAACATAATGGAAATAAACAATCAGATATTAACAGTAAACATTACACTCACAAAAGTTTTAAAACAATGTAGACGCTTTAGATGTTATATTATTGGCCAGTGTTGTAACAATGTGCAAATATTTAAAGTACAAAAGGGAAAATAAATAAACATAAATATGGGTTGTGTCTACAATGGTGTGTGTTCTTCACGGGTTGCCCTTTTCTCGTGGCAACAGGTCACACATCTTGCTGCTGTGACGGCACACTGTGGTATTTCACCCAGTAGATATGGGAGTTTATCAACATCTGGTTTGTTTTCTAATTCTTTGTGGATCTGTGTAATCTGAGGGAATATGTGTCTCTAATATGGTCATACATTGGGCAGGAGGTTAGGAAGTGCAGCTCAGTTTCCACCTCATTTTGTGGGCAGTGTTGCACATAGCCTGTCTTCTCTTGAGAGCCAGGTCTGCCTACGGTCGGCCTCTCTCAATAGCAAGGCAACGCTTTCCTTAAGTTTGGGTCAGTCACAGTGGTCAGGTATTCTGCCACTGTGTACTCTCTGTTTAGGACCAAATAGCATTCTAGTTTGCTCTGTTTTCTTGTTGTTAATTATTTCCAGTGTGTCAAGTAATTATCTTTTTGTTTTCTCATGATTTGGTTGGGTCTAGTTGTGTTGCTGGCCTGGGGCTCTGTTGGGTCTATCTGTGTTTGTGAACGGAGCCCCAGGACCAGCTTGCTGAGGGGACTCTTCTCCAGGTTCATCTCTCTGTAGGTGAGGGCTTTGTGGGGTCTGTGTGTGTTTGTGAACAGAGCCCCAGGACCAGCTTGCTGAGGGGACTCTTCTCCAGGTTCATCTCTCTGTAGGTGAGGGCTTTGTGGTGGAATGTGTGTGTTTGTGAACAGAGCCCCAGGACCAGCTTGCTGAGGGGACTCTTCTCCAGGTTCATCTCTCTGTAGGTGAGGGCTTTGTGGTGGAATGTGTGTGTTTGTGAACAGAGCCCCAGGACCAGCTTGCTGAGGGGACTCTTCTCCAGGTTCATCTCTCTGTAAGTGAGGGCTTTGTGGTGGAATGTGTGGGTATCTCTTTTAGGTGGTTGTAGAATTGAACAGCTCTTTTCTGGATTTTGATAACTAGTGTGAATATTCCTAATTCTGCTCTGTATGCATCATTTGGGGTTTTGCGTTTACGTATATTTTTTTGCAGAGTTCTGCATGCATGAGTCTCAATTTGGTGAATTGTTGGTTGTTGAGCGGACCTCAAACCTCACGACCGTAAAGGGCAATGGGCTCTATGACTGATTCAAGGATATTTAGACAGTTTTTTATTTAAATTGGTATTTTGAGTTTATGTTCCTTTTGATGGCGTAGAAGGCACTTCGTACCTTGTCTCTCAGATCGGTGTCAGGGCCCAGGTCTGTCATGGCCCAGGTCTGTCAGGGCCCAGGTCTGTCAGGTGCCTGGTCTGTCAGGGCCCAGGTCTGACAGAATCTGTGCAGAAGCTCCAGATCATCAGCATTTGACTTCAGATTCTAGTAGGGTGAGGCCGCGTGCTGCAGACTATTCTAGAACACTCGCCAATTCATTGAACAAGGTGGGGATCAAGCTGCATCCCCCTCCCTCCCTCCCTCCCTCCCTCCCCCTTTTCCTCTCTCCTTTCCCTCCCTCCCTCCCCCTTTTCCTCTCTCCTTTCCCTCCCTCCCTCCCTCCCTCCCTCCCTCCCTCCCTCCCTCTTTCTCTCCTCACCTCTCTTTCTCTACTCACCTCTCTCTTTCTCACCTCACCTCTCTCTTTCTCTCCTCGCCTCTCTTTCTCTCCTCAACTCTCTTTCTCTCCTCACCTCTCTCTGTCCCTTTCCACCTCTCTTTCTCTCCTCAACTCTCTTTCTCTCCTCACCTCTCTCTGTCCCTTTCCACCTCTCTTTCTCTCCTCACCTCTCTTTCTCTCATCACCTCTCTTTCTCTCTTCACCTCTCTCTGTCCCTTTCCTCCTCTCTTTCTCTCCTCACCTCTCTTTCTCTCATCACCTCTCTTTCTCTCCTCACCTCTCTTTCTCTCCTCACCTCTCTTTCTCTCCTCATCTCTCTTTCTCTCCTCGTCTCTCTTTCTCTCCTCATCTCTCTCAGTCTCTTTCCTCCTCTCTTTGTCTCCTCACCTCTCTCTGTCCCTTTCCTCCTCTCTTTCTCTCCTCACCTCTCTTTCTCTCCTCACCTCTCTTTCTCTCCTCACCTCTCTTTGTCTCCTCACCTCTCTTTCTCTCCTCACCTCTCTTTCTCTCCTCACCTCTCTTTCTCTCCTCACCTCTCTTTCTCTCCTCACCTCTCTCTGTCCCTTTCCACCTCTCTTTCTCTCCTCACCTCTCTTTCTCTCCTCACCTCTCTCTGTCTCTCCTCACCTCTCTTTCTCTCCTCACCTCTCTTTCTCTCCTCACCTCTCTTTCTCTCCTCTCCTCACCTCTCTCTTTTATTTTCCCTTATCTCTCTCCCTCCAACTCTCTCTGATGTCTCTATAGTGATTCTTAGCCAATGATCGGCTGGGGTTCATCCATTCCTCACCTTGCACCAATCAGCCTTCACGCAGCGACAGACAGACAGAGACACGGGAGGGCGCGAGCTGAGCCAAATGAGCTGAAACGAACACTCTCCTCGCCCACACAATAACACCTCCCCCCTCTCCTCCATCCCCCCTCTCCTCTCCACCGCAAGCGCCCCGGGAGGAGCCCTGTTATACCGTCACCGTCGCGTGCCCCCCCCCTCCCGTCCTCCTCCCCTCCCGTCACTCACGGCTCGTCTTCGAGGACGCACGGAAGGCACAGCGCGCGCCTTATCAGTCTGCCCTCCCTCCCGTCTCTCCGCCATTATTCATTATTATCCCCTTGTTTTTCTCCTGCTAGCCCCACAGGTCGCCACGGCGCTTTAGCCCGCTGGAGACTTCAACCCGTTTTCCGCCGTTTGGTTTAGAGAGGAGAGGCAGCCCCCCCTCCCGTTCCTCCTCTCCTCTCCTCGTTGCTGCTCCCTGCCAGACAGAGACAGACATGCTGCTCCACGCTTCCCGCCTCCTCTCCCCTCCGGGACCCGGTGAGTAGGTAACAGCGTCCATCTTCTTTCACACATTGCTTCTCTATAGCTGCATGCTGTCTGTCTTTACGGTGTTGTACCAGAGAGAGAGAGAGAGAGAGAGACGGGGGGTTGGCTCGCTGGGGAGGTTCAATTTCCTCAGCTGGTGACCTTCCACCGCTCAGGCTGCCTGCCATCTGAACAGACAGAGAGGGGAATTAGCTCTAGCCCTGGGGGCAACGGGCCTCACACACACACACACACACACACACACACACACACACACACACACACACACACACACACACACACACACACACACACACACACACACACACACACACACACACACACACACACACACACACACACACAGAGAGAGAAAGAGAGAAAAGAGAAAAGGAGAGAGAGCGAGAGAGCGAGAAAGAGTGACAGAGTGATAGAGAGACGAGGAGAGAGTAGAGACATGAGAGGAAACCAGTCATTTTATAGACCGGTCTGTCTGGAACAGTTTGATGATGGAATGGATTCACTCTTATATTTCCTCAGGACCTGTCTCATGATGATGAGGTCATCTGGTCACAGGACCTGTCTCATGATGATGAGGTCATCTGGTCACAGGACCTGTCTCATGATGATCACCTGGTCAGAGGACCTGTCTCATGATGATGAGGTCATCTGGTCGCAGGACCTGTCTCATGATGATGAGGTCATCTGGTCACAGGACCTGTCTCATGATGATGAGGTCATCTGGTCACAGGACCTGTCTCATGATGATGAGGTCATCTGGTCACAGGACCTGTCTCATGATGATGAGGTCATCTGGTCACAGGACCTGTCTCATGATGATGAGGTCATCTGGTCACAGGACCTGTCTCATGATGATGAGGTCATCTGGTCACAGGACCTGTCTCATGATGATGAGGTCATCTGGTCTCAGGACCTGTCTCATGATGATGAGGTCATCTGGTCACAGGACCTGTCTCATGATGATGAGGTCATCTGGTCACAGGACCTGTCTCATGATGATGAGGTCATCTGGTCACAGGACCTGTCTCATGATGATGAGGTCATCTGGTCACAGGACCTGTCTCATGATGATGAGGTCATCTGGTCACAGGACCTGTCTCATGATGATGAGGTCATCTGGTCAGAGGACCTGTCTCATGATGATGAGGTCATCTGGTCTCAGGACCTGTCTCATGATGATCACCTGGTCTCAGGACCTGTCTCATGAGGTCATGTGGTCTCAGGACCTGTCTCATGATGATCACCTGGTCACAGGACCTGTCTCATGATTATCACCTGGTCACAGGACCTGTCTCATGATGATGAGGTCATCTGGTCACAGGACCTGTCTCATGATGATGATCACCTGGTCACAGGACCTGTCTCATGATGATCACCTGGTCACAGGACCTGTCTCATGATGATGAGGTCATCTGGTCACAGGACCTGTCTCATGATGATGAGGTCATCTGGTCACAGGACCTGTCTCATGATGACGTTGTCATCTGGTCACAGGACCTTTCTCATGATGATGAGGTCATCTGGTCTCAGGACCTGTCTCATGATGATCACCTGGTCACAGGACCTGTCTCATGATGATGAGGTCATCTGGTCACAGGACCTGTCTCATGATGATGAGGTCATCTGGTCACAGGACCTGTCTCTCAATGATGAGGTCATCTGGTCACAGGACCTGTCTCATGATGATGAGGTCTTCTGATCACATGACCTGTCTCATGATGATGAGGTCCACTGGTCACAGGACCTGTCTCAGGATGATCACCTGGTCTCAGGACCTGTCTCATGATGATCACCTGGTCACAGGACCTGTCTCATGATGATGAGGTCATCTGGTCACAGGACCTGTCTTATGATGATGAGGTCATCTGGTCACAGGACCTGTCTCATGATGATCACCTGGTCACATGACCTGTCTCATGATGATGAGGTCATCTGGTCACAGAACCTGTCTCATGATGATCACCTGGTCTCAGGACCTGTCTCATGATGATCACCTGGTCACAGGACCTGTCTCATGATGATGTTGTCATCTGGTCACAGGACCTTTCTCATGATGATGAGGTCATCTGGTCTCAGGACCTGTCTCATGATGATCACCTGGTCACAGGACCTGTCTCATGATGATGAGGTCATCTGGTCACAGGACCTGTCTCTTGATGATGAGGTCATCTGGTCACAGGGCCTGTCTCATGATGATAAGGTCATCTGGTCACAGGACCTGTCTCATGATGATGAGGTCATCTGGTCACAGGACCTGTCTCATGATGATGAGGTCATCTGGTCACAGGACCTGTCTCATGATGATGAGGTCATCTGGTCTCAGGACCTGTCGATCACCTGGTCTCAGGACCTGTCTCATGAGGTAATGTGGTCTCAGGACCTGTCTCATGATGATCACCTGGTCACAGGACCTGTCTCATGATGATGAGGTCATCTGGTCACAGGACCTGTCTCATGATGATGAGGTCATCTGGTCACAGGACCTGTCTCATGATGTTCACCTGGTCACAGGACCTGTCTCATGATGATGATCACCTGGTTATTTCCTCAGGGCCTGTCTCATGATGATGAGGTCATCTGGTCTCAGGACCTGTCGATCACCTGGTCTCAGGACCTGTCTCATGAGGTAATGTGGTCTCAGGACCTGTCTCATGATGATCACCTGGTCTCAGGACCTGTCTCATGATGATCACCTGGTCACAGGACCTGTCTCATGATGATGAGGTCATCTGGTCACAGGACCTGTCTCATGATGATGAGGTCATCTGGTCACAGGACCTGTCTCATGATGTTCACCTGGTCTCAGGACCTGTCTCATGATGATGAGGTCATCTGGTCACAGGACCTGTCTCATGTTGATCACCTGGTCACAGGACCTGTCTCATGATGATGAGGTCATCTGGTCACAGGACCTGTCTCATGATGTTCACCTGGTCACAGGACCTGTCTCATGATGATGATCACCTGGTTATTTCCTCAGGGCCTGTCTCATGATGATGAGGTCATCTGGTCTCAGGACCTGTCGATCACCTGGTCTCAGGACCTGTCTCATGAGGTAATGTGGTCTCAGGACCTGTCTCATGATGATCACCTGGTCTCAGGACCTGTCTCATGATGATCACCTGGTCACAGGACCTGTCTCATGATGATGAGGTCATCTGGTCACAGGACCTGTCTCATGATGATGAGGTCATCTGGTCACAGAACCTGTCTCATGATGATCACCTGGTCTCAGGACCTGTCTCATGATGATCACCTGGTCACAGGACCTGTCTCATGATGATGTTGTCATCTGGTCACAGGACCTTTCTCATGATGATGAGGTAATCTGGTCTCAGGACCTGTCTCATGATGATCACCTGGTCACAGGACCTGTCTCATGATGATGAGGTCACCTGGTCACAGGACCTGTCTCTTGATGATGAGGTCATCTGGTCACAGGACCTGTCTCATGATGATGAGGTCATCTGGTCACAGGGCCTGTCTCATGATGATAAGGTCATCTGGTCACAGGACCTGTCTCATGATGATGAGGTCATCTGGTCACAGGACCTGTCTCATGATGATGAGGTCATCTGGTCACAGGACCTGTCTCATGATGATGAGGTCATCTGGTCTCAGGACCTGTCGATCACCTGGTCTCAGGACCTGTCTCATGAGGTAATGTGGTCTCAGGACCTGTCTCATGATGATCACCTGGTCTCAGGACCTGTCTCATGATGATCACCTGGTCACAGGACCTGTCTCATGATGATGAGGTCATCTGGTCACAGGACCTGTCTCATGATGATGAGGTCATCTGGTCACAGGACCTGTCTCATGATGTTCACCTGGTCACAGGACCTGTCTCATGATGATGATCACCTGGTTATTTCCTCAGGGCCTGTCTCATGATGATGAGGTCATCTGGTCTCAGGACCTGTCGATCACCTGGTCTCAGGACCTGTCTCATGAGGTAATGTGGTCTCAGGACCTGTCTCATGATGATCACCTGGTCTCAGGACCTGTCTCATGATGATCACCTGGTCACAGGACCTGTCTCATGATGATGAGGTCATCTGGTCACAGGACCTGTCTCATGATGATGAGGTCATCTGGTCACAGGACCTGTCTCATGATGTTCACCTGGTCTCAGGACCTGTCTCATGATGATGAGATCATCTGGTCACAGGACCTGTCTCATGATGATCACCTGGTCACAGGACCTGTCTCATGATGATGAGGTCATCTGGTCACAGGACCTGTCTCATGATGATGAGGTCATCTGGTCACAGGACCTGTCTCATGATGTTCACCTGGTCTCAGGACCTGTCTCATGATGATGAGATCATCTGGTCACAGGACCTGTCTCATGATGATCACCTGGTCACAGGACCTGTCTCATGATGATGAGGTCATCTGGTCTCAGGACCTGTCTCATGATGATGAGGTCATCTGGTCACAGGACCTGTCTCATGATGATGAGGTCATCTTGTCGCAGGACCTGTCTCATGATGATGAAGTAATTTGGTCTGATGATGCTGCCCCCCCCCCCCCCCCCCCCCCCACACACACAGCGTCATATAGATTGATTCTAAGATAATCCTTTTTACATATAATTTAGAGGTTGCATTGACACAAACCTGCAGAGTTAGTCACTGATGAGTACATCAAATATTGATCCAAACCAATGAATCTTATTACACTCACACAGAAACACACACTCTCTGGGCTTGGTGCAGGGGAAGTTATTTTACTGTTGTCGGAAGAACATTCCTGTAACATATCAGATTTGTCCATTAGAGAGAGATAGGGAGAGAAATAGAGAGATGGGGGTGTAGAGGAGAGTGAGAGCACTGAAACCAGAAACCCTGAGAGAGAGAGGGTTGAGGGAAAGTTTTGAGGGGCCAGGGAGGAACAGAAAGGAGGATGAGGTATTGCAGAACGAGAAGAAGATGACAGGATATAGTCAGGTCAAACTATGACAGGATATAGTCAGGTCAAACTAGACAGGATATAGCCAGGTCAAACTAGACAGGATATAGTCAGGTCAAACTAGACAGGAAATAGTCAGGTCAAACTAGACAGGATATAGTCAGGTCAAACTAGACAGGATATAGTCAGGTCAAACTAGACAGGATATAGTCAGGTCAAACTAGACAGGATATAGTCAGGTCAAACTAGACAGGACATAGTCAGGTCAAACTAGACAGGATATAGTCAGGTCAAACTAGACAGGATATAGTCAGGTCAAACTAGACAGGATATAGCCAGGTCAAACTAGACAGGATATAGCCAGGTCAAACTAGACAGGATATAGCCAGGTCAAACTAGACAGGATATAGTCAGGTCAAACTAGACAGGATATAGCCAGGTCAAACTAGACAGGATATAGCCAGGTCAAACTAGACAGGATATAGCCAGGTCAAACTAGACATGATATAGTCAGGTCAAACTAGACAGGATATAGCCAGGTCAAACTAGACAGTGGATAAGGGCGGCAGGTAGACTAGTGGTTAGAGCATTGGACTAATAACCGAAAGGTTGGAAGATCAAATCCTCGAGCTGACAAGGTAAACATTAAGTCGTGCTGCCCCTGAACAAGGCAGCTAACCCACTGTTCCTTAGACCGTCATTGAAAATTAGAATTTGTTCTTAACATGCCTAGTTAAATAAAGGTCAAGATGAAAAATAGATCCTTGCTAACATTGAGATAGTCTACATGTATTTAACCCATTTATAAATTCAACTTGGATGAACATGCATATTTTATTGTGTATGTAAAGTTGACCATTAAAATGCTTCTTTTCTTTTCTCTCTGTTTCTCTCCTCCAGTGAGGTCTGCTGAGACCATAAAGGGTTAACTCTCCTCCAGTGAGGTCTGCTGAGACCATAAAGGGTTAACTCTCCTCCAGTGAGGTCTGCTGAGACCATAAAGGGTTAACTCTCCTCCAGTGAGGTCTGCTGAGACCATAAAGGGTTAACTCCCCTCCAGTGAGGTCTGCTGAGACCATAAAGGGTTAACTCTCCACCAGTGAGGTCTGCTGAGACCATAAAGGGTTAACTCCCCTCCAGTGAGGTCTGCTGAGACCATAAAGGGTTTTAACTCCCCTCCAGTGAGGTCTGCTGAGACCATAAAGGGTTTTAACTCCCCTCCAGTGAGGTCTGCTGAGACCATAAAGGGCTCCTCCAGACTAACCAACGTGACCAGAGTGACGGGACCAGAGACTGACCACAACGTGACCAGAGTGACGGGACCAGAAACTGACCACAACGTGACCAGAGTGACGGGACCTGTAACTGACCACAACGTGACCAGATTGACGGGACCTGAAACTGACCACAACAGCACTTTCTCCAATCGTGTTCCCTGTTGTCATGTTCGATCTGACCAGGTCCATCTGTGTAGAGAACGGTCTAACCAGGTCTAGTGGTGTAGAGAAAGGTCTAACCAGGTCTAGTGGTGTAGAGAACGGTCTAACCAGGTCCATCTGTGTAGAGAACGGTCTAACCAGGTCCATCTGTGTAGAGAACGGTCTAACCAGGTCTAGTGGTGTAGAGAACGGTCTAACCAGGTCTAGTGGTATAGAGAACGGTCTAACCAGGTCTAGTGGTGTAGAGAACGGTCTAACCAGGTCCATCTGTGTAGAGAACGGTCTAACCAGGTCCATCTGTGTAGAGAACGGTCTAACCAGGTCTAGTGGTATAGAGAACGGTCTAACCAGGTCTAGTGGTGTAGAGAACGGTCTAACCAGGTCCATCTGTGTAGAGAACGGTCTAACCAGGTCCATCTGTGTAGAGAACGGTCTAACCAGGTCTAGTGGTGTAGAGAATGGTCTAACTAGGTCCATCTGTGTAGAGAACGGTCTAACCAGGTCTAGTGGTGTAGAGAACGGTCTAACTAGGTCGATCTGTGTAGAGAACGGTCTAACCAGGTCTAGTGGTATAGAGAACGGTCTAACCAGGTCCATCTGTGTAGAGAACGGTCTAACCAGGTCTAGTGGTGTAGAGAACAGTCTAACCAGGTCCATCTGTGTAGAGAACGGTCTAACCAGGTCTAGTGGTGTAGAGAACGGTCTAACTAGGTCCATCTGTGTAGAGAACGGTCTAACCAGGTCTAGTGGTGTAGAGAACGGTCTAACTAGGTCGATCTGTGTAGAGAACGGTCTAACCAGGTCTAGTGGTATAGAGAACGGTCTAACCAGGTCCATCTGTGTAGAGAACGGTCTAACCAGGTCCATCTGTGTAGAGAACGGTCTAACCAGGTCCATCAGTGTAGAGAACGGTCTAACCAGGTCTAGTGGTGTAGAGAACGGTCTAACCAGGTCTAGGGTTGTAGAGAACGGTCTAACCAGGTCCATCTGTGTAGAGAACGGTCTAACCAGGTCTAGTGGTGTAGAGAACAGTCTAACCAGGTCCATCTGTGTAGAGAACGGTCTAACCAGGTCTAGTGGTGTAGAGAACAGTCTAACCAGGTCTAGTGGTGTAGAGAACGGTCTAACCAGGTCCATCTGTGTAGAGAACGGTCTAACCAGGTCCATCTGTGTAGAGAACGGTCTAACCAGGTCTAGTGGTGTAGAGAACGGTCTAACCAGGTCCATCTGTGTAGAGAACGGTCTAACTAGGTCTAGTGGTGTAGAGAACGGTCTAACCAGGTCTAGTGGTGTAGAGAACGGTCTAACCAGGTCCATCTGTGTAGAGAACGGTCTAACCAGGTCCATCTGTGTAGAGAACGGTCTAACTAGGTCTAGTGGTGTAGAGAACGGTCTAACCAGGTCTAGTGGTGTAGAGAACGGTCTAACCAGGTCCATCTGTGTAGAGAACGGTCTAACCAGGTCTAGTGGTGTAGAGAACGGTCTAACCAGGTCCATCTGTGTAGAGAACGGTCTAACCAGGTCTAGTGGTGTAGAGAACGGTCTAACTAGGTCCATCTGTGTAGACAACGGTCTAACCTGGTCTAGTGGTGTAGAGAACGGTCTAACTAGGTCCATCTGTGTAGAGAACGGTCTAACCAGGTCTAGTGGTATAGAGAACGGTCTAACCAGGTCTAGTGGTGTAGAGAACGGTCTAACCAAGTCCATCTGTGTAGAGAACGGTCTAACCAGGTCTAGTGGTATAGAGAACGGTCTAACCAGGTCCATCTGTGTAGAGAACGGTCTAACCAGGTCCATCTGTGTAGAGAACGGTCTAACCAGGTCTAGTGGTATAGAGAAAGGTCTAACCAGGTCTAGTGGTGTAGAGAACGGTCTAACCAGGTCCATCTGTGTAGAGAACGGTCTAACCAGGTCCATCTGTGTAGAGAACGGTCTAACCAGGTCTAGTGGTGTAGAGAATGGTCTAACTAGGTCCATCTGTGTAGAGAACGGTCTAACCAGGTCTAGTGGTGTAGAGAACGGTCTAACTAGGTCGATCTGTGTAGAGAACGGTCTAACCAGGTCTAGTGGTATAGAGAACGGTCTAACCAGGTCCATCTGTGTAGAGAACGGTCTAACCAGGTCTAGTGGTGTAGAGAACAGTCTAACCAGGTCCATCTGTGTAGAGAACGGTCTAACCAGGTCTAGTGGTGTAGAGAACGGTCTAACTAGGTCCATCTGTGTAGAGAACGGTCTAACCAGGTCTAGTGGTGTAGAGAACGGTCTAACTAGGTCGATCTGTGTAGAGAACGGTCTAACCAGGTCTAGTGGTATAGAGAACGGTCTAACCAGGTCCATCTGTGTAGAGAACGGTCTAACCAGGTCCATCTGTGTAGAGAACGGTCTAACCAGGTCCATCAGTGTAGAGAACGGTCTAACCAGGTCTAGTGGTGTAGAGAACGGTCTAACCAGGTCTAGGGTTGTAGAGAACGGTCTAACCAGGTCCATCTGTGTAGAGAACGGTCTAACCAGGTCTAGTGGTGTAGAGAACAGTCTAACCAGGTCCATCTGTGTAGAGAACGGTCTAACCAGGTCTAGTGGTGTAGAGAACAGTCTAACCAGGTCTAGTGGTGTAGAGAACGGTCTAACCAGGTCCATCTGTGTAGAGAACGGTCTAACCAGGTCCATCTGTGTAGAGAACGGTCTAACCAGGTCTAGTGGTGTAGAGAACGGTCTAACCAGGTCCATCTGTGTAGAGAACGGTCTAACTAGGTCTAGTGGTGTAGAGAACGGTCTAACCAGGTCTAGTGGTGTAGAGAACGGTCTAACCAGGTCCATCTGTGTAGAGAACGGTCTAACCAGGTCCATCTGTGTAGAGAACGGTCTAACTAGGTCTAGTGGTGTAGAGAACGGTCTAACCAGGTCTAGTGGTGTAGAGAACGGTCTAACCAGGTCCATCTGTGTAGAGAACGGTCTAACCAGGTCTAGTGGTGTAGAGAACGGTCTAACCAGGTCCATCTGTGTAGAGAACGGTCTAACCAGGTCTAGTGGTGTAGAGAACGGTCTAACTAGGTCCATCTGTGTAGACAACGGTCTAACCTGGTCTAGTGGTGTAGAGAACGGTCTAACTAGGTCCATCTGTGTAGAGAACGGTCTAACCAGGTCTAGTGGTATAGAGAACGGTCTAACCAGGTCTAGTGGTGTAGAGAACGGTCTAACCAAGTCCATCTGTGTAGAGAACGGTCTAACCAGGTCTAGTGGTATAGAGAACGGTCTAACCAGGTCCATCTGTGTAGAGAACGGTCTAACCAGGTCTAGTGGTATAGAGAACGGTCTAACCAGGTCCATCTGTGTAGAGAACGGTCTAACCAGGTCTAGTGGTGTAGAGAACGGTCTAACCAGGTCTAGTGGTATACAGAACAGTCTAACTAGGTCTAGTGGTATAGAGAACAGTCTAACCAGGTCTAGTGGTATAGAGAACAGTCTAACTAGGTCTAGTGGTATAGAGAACGGTCTAACTAGGTCTAGTGGTGTAGAGAACAGTCTAACCAGGTCTAGTGGTGTAGAGAACTGTCTAACCAGGTCTAGTGGTGTAGAGAACGGTCTAACCAGGTCTAGTGGTGTAGAGAACGGTCTAACCAGGTCTAGTGGTGTAGAGAACGGTCTAACCAGGTCTAGTGGTATACAGAACAGTCTAACTAGGTCTAGTGGTATAGAGAACAGTCTAACCAGGTCTAGTGGTATAGAGAACAGTCTAACTAGGTCTAGTGGTATAGAGAACGGTCTAACTAGGTCTAGTGGTGTAGAGAACAGTCTAACCAGGTCTAGTGGTGTAGAGAACTGTCTAACCAGGTCTAGTGGTATAGAGAACAGTCTAACCAGGTCTAGTGGTATAGAGAACGGTCTAACCAGGTCTAGTGGTATAGAGAACAGTCTATCTAAGTCTAGTGGTGTAGAGAACAGTCTAACCAGGTCTAGTGGTATAGAGAACAGTCTAACTAGGTCTAGTGGTGTAGAGAACGGTCTAACCAGGTCTAGTGGTGTAGAGAACAGTCTAACCAGGTCTAGTGGTGTAGAGAATGGTCTAACCAGGTCTAGTGGTATAGAGAACGGTCTAACCAGGTCTAGTGGTATAGAGAACGGTCTAACCAGGTCTAGTGGTGTAGAGAACGGTCTAACCAGGTCCATCTGTGTAGAGAACGGTCTAACCAGGTCTAGTGGGGTAGAGAACGGTCTAACCAGGTCTAGTGGTATAGAGAACAGTCTAATCAGGTCTAGTGGTATAGAGAACAGTCTAACCAGGTCTAGTGGTGTAGAGAACAGTCTAACCAGGTCCATCTGTGTAGAGAACGGTCTAACCAGGTCCATCTGTGTAGAGAACGGTCTAACTAGGTCTAGTGGTGTAGAGAACGGTCTAACCAGGTCTAGTGGTGAAGAGAACGGTCTAACCAGGTCCATCTGTGTAGAGAACGGTCTAACTAGGTCCATCTGTGTAGAGAACGGTCTAACTAGGTCCATCTGTGTAGGGAACGGTCTAACCAGGTCTAGTGGTGTAGAGAACAGTCCTAGTCAATACAACCATAGCGTTCACAGCCACTCCTCAACCACAACCACAAACGGTCACAACCACCACGGTCAGTGCTGTGCGGTCACCATGGACGGTTGCGGTCTAACCCCGGTCTTGGACTATACGGCTGAGATGGAGCGATACCGATCTTTCGCTAACTTCTATGCTAAAACTAACGTGAACATGAACGCTGTTAACAGCATGAATTTCCCTCAGTCGGCCAAGCTCGCCCGAATCACTCCTCCCATGTTCCCCGGCGGCAGGCTTGGCGTAGCGGGAGTGACGCCTTGGGGCTGCCATGACAACGTCAACATGAACATCAATGCAGCGGCGATGCTGTGGGGGCGGAAACCTCCCGTACATCAGGCCACACCCCTGGCTCCTCCCACAACGCACCCGTCGCCCTTGGCAACGCACATGCAGCCCCACCCCCACCGGACCGGCGGTGGAGAGGGGAAGCAGCACGGAGGACACGCCTCCTCCTCACAGGGACAGGAAACACATCATCACCACGGGAATAACAACTTCCTGTCGGGCTACACGACCACCGATCACATGACAAAACAAGGCCACACCCACCAGGACATGCTCAGCCTATCAGATCGCAACAGCAGCTGCAATGGAGGAGGAGGAGCCAACGGGGTCAACATGCCCAACTTCCCCGCCGGAATGTTGGGGTTACCACCCGGGGTCATCGTCATGGCGATGGGGTCGCACAATGGCGTCAACATTCCAGACTCCTCCCACTTCCAGATGGCGACCAACCACAACCAGATGCTATCGGACTGCCACCATGCCAACCAGACTAACTCCTCCCCCTGCCCCTCGACTTCCCCGGGGATGACCTCTGGGGGTCAGGGGTCAGGAGCCTCCAAGAGGAAGAGGAAGCGGTGTGGAGTGTGTGCCCCCTGCAGAAGACTGATTAATTGTGGGGTGTGTTCAGCCTGTAGAAACAGGAAGACAGGTCATCAGATCTGTAAGTTCAGGAAGTGTGACGAACTGAAGAAGAAGGCTGGGAGTATACAGCTAGAGGTAGGAGAAACACACACACACACACACACATTAACACACACACATTAACACACACATATATTAACTTACACACACACGCACACACACACGCACACACACACACACACACACACACACACACACACACACACACACACACACACACACACACACACACACACACACACACACAAACACAACACACACATACACCTGCTCACAAATCAAATCAAATGTTATTTGTCACATGCTTGGTAAACAACAGGTGTAGACTAGAGAAACAGTAGAAAATAATAATAGGAGGAATAAATCCACAATGAGTAACAATAACCTATGCTATATAGTATACACACTGGGTACCAGTACTGAGTCCATGTACAGGGGTACGAGGTAATAACTTGGCTATATAGTATACACACTGGGTACCAGTACTGAGTCCATGTGTAGGGGTACGAGGTAATAACTTGGCTATATAGTATACACACT
Source organism: Oncorhynchus mykiss (assembly GCF_013265735.2). Lineage (NCBI taxonomy): Eukaryota > Metazoa > Chordata > Actinopteri > Salmoniformes > Salmonidae > Oncorhynchus > Oncorhynchus mykiss. The sequence continues at coordinate 96,375 of NW_023493707.1, forward strand.
GGGTACCAGTACTGAGTCTATGTACAGGGGTACGAGGTAATAACTTGGCTATATAGTATACACACTGGGTACCAGTACTGAGTCCATGTGTAGGGGTACGAGGTAATAACTTGGCTATATAGTATACACACTGGGTACCAGTACTGAGTCTATGTACAGGGGTACGAGGTAATAACTTGGCTATATAGTATACACACTGGGTACCAGTACTGAGTCCATGTGTAGGGGTACGAGGTAATAACTTGGCTATATAGTATACACACTGGGTACCAGTACTGAGTCCATGTGTAGGGGTACGAGGTAATAACTTGGCTATATAGTATACACACTGGGTACCAGTACTGAGTCCATGTGTAGGGGTACGAGGTAATAACTTGGCTATATAGTATACACACTGGGTACCAGTACTGAGTCCATGTGTAGGGGTACGAGGTAATAACTTGGCTATATAGTATATACACTGTGAGGAGAGTGAGGAGAGTGAGGATAGTGAGGAGAGTGAGGAGAGTGAGGAGAGTGAGGAGAGTGCACAACAATAAAACCAAGTTATTACCTCGTACCCCTACACATGGACTAACTTGGCTATATAGTATACACACTGGGTACCAGTACTGAGTCTATGTACAGGGGTACGAGGTAATAACTTGGCTATATAGTATACACACTGGGTACCAGTACCGAGTCCATGGGCAGGGGTACGAGGTAATTGGGTTTGATATGTACATTTAACTATGAATAAAGTGACTCGGCAAACAGGATAGATAATAAACAGTGACAGAACCGTATATATATGACGAGTCAAAAGAGTTAAATTAACGTAAATTCTCAGTTATTTTGACGTTTTGGACTGAATGTTTCAGCAAGACTTTTGAGTCACACTGCCATCTTATAACCGCTCTTATTTGGGGTAACCGCTCTTATTTGGGGTAACCGCTCTTATTTGGGGTAACCGCTCTTATTTGGGGTAACCGCTCTTATTTGGGGTAACCGCTCTTATTTGGGGTAACCGTTCTTATTTGGGGTAACCGCTCTTATTTGGGGTAACCGCTCTTATTTGGGGTAACCGCTCTTATTTGGGGTAACCGCTCTTATTTGGGGTAACCGCTCTTATTTGGGGTAACCGCTCTTATTTGGGGTAACCGCTCTTATTTGGGGTAACCGCTCTTATTTGGGGTAACCGCTCTTATTTGGGGTAACCGCTCTTATTTGGGGTAACCGCTCTTATTTGGGGTAACCGCTCTTATTTGGGGTAACCGCTCTTATTTGGGGTAACCGCTCTTATTTGGGGTAACCGCTCTTATTTGGGGTAACCGCTCTTATTTGGGGTAACCGCTCTTATTTGGGGTAACCGCTCTTATTTGGGGTAACCGCTCTTATTTGGGGTAACCGCTCTTATTTGGGGTAACCGCTCTTATTTGGGGTAACCGCTCTTATTTGGGGTAACCGCTCTTATTTGGGGTAACCGCTCTTATTTGGGGTAACCGCTCTTATTTGGGGTAACCGCTCTTATTTGGGGTAACCGCTCTTATTTGGGGTAACCGCTCTTATTTGGGGTAACCGCTCTTATTTGGGGTAACCGCTCTTATTTGGGGTAACCGCTCTTATTTGGGGTAACCGCTCTTATTTGGGGTAACCGCTCTTATTAGGGGTAACCGCTCTTATTTGGGGTAACCGCTCTTATTTGGGGTAACCGCTCTTATTTGGGGTAACCGCTCTTATTTGGGGTAACCGCTCTTATTAGGGGTAACCGCTCTTATTTGGGGTAACTGCTCTTATTAGGGGTAACCGCTCTTATTAGGGGTAACCGCTCTTATTTGGGGTAACCGCTCTTATTTGGGGTAACCGCTCTTATTAGGGGTAACCGCTCTTATTTGGGGTAACCGCTCTTATTAGGGGTAACCGCTCTTATTAGGGGTAACCGCTCTTATTAGGGGTAACCGCTCTTATTTGGGGTAACCGCTCTTATTTGGGGTAACCGCTCTTATTTGGGGTAACCGCTCTTATTTGGGGTAACCGCTCTTATTTGGGGTAACCGCTCTTATTTGGGGTAACCGCTCTTATTTGGGGTAACCGCTCTTATTTGGGGTAACCGCTCTTATTTGGGGTAACCGCTCTTATTTGGGGTAACCGCTCTTATTTGGGGTAACCGCTCTTATTTGGGGTAACCGCTCTTATTAGGGGTAACCGCTCTTATTTGGGGTAACCGCTCTTATTAGGGGTAACCGCTCTTATTAGGGGTAACCGCTCTTATTAGGGGTAACCGCTCTTATTTGGGGTAACCGCTCTTATTTGGGGTAACCGCTCTTATTTGGGGTAACCGCTCTTATTTGGGGTAACCGCTCTTATTTGGGGTAACCGCTCTTATTTGGGGTAACCGCTCTTATTTGGGGTAACCGCTCTTATTTGGGGTAACCGCTCTTATTTGGGGTAACCGCTCTTATTTGGGGTAACCGCTCTTATTTGGGGTAACCGCTCTTATTTGGGGTAACCGCTCTTATTTGGGGTAACCGCTCTTATTTGGGGTAACCGCTCTTATTTGGGGTAACCGCTCTTATTTGGGGTAACCGCTCTTATTTGGGGTAACCGCTCTTATTTGGGGTAACCGCTCTTATTTGGGGTAACCGCTCTTATTTGGGGTAACCGCTCTTATTTGGGGTAACCGCTCTTATTTGGGGTAACCGCTCTTATTTGGGGTAACCGCTCTTATTTGGGGTAACCGCTCTTATTTGGGGTAACCGCTCTTATTTGGGGTAACCGCTCTTATTTGGGGTAACCGCTCTTATTTGGGGTAACCGCTCTTATTTGGGGTAACCGCTCTTATTTGGGGTAACCGCTCTTATATTTGGCATTTAATTAAATACAAAATTCATTTCATTTTTATTGTGACGGTAGACCTCACTTCCTACATTTGAACACGTAAAAATGGATTTTATCAAACAAAACGATGCTACATTTTATTTCTGGGATCCTCAGGATGACCAATCAGAGCCAGATGACTGAATGTAAGTACATTATATACTGTCAGAGGTGAATGTATCAAACCAGTTGCCGTGATAAAAGTGTTTTGTTGTTGTGCACCCTACTCACTCATCTCGCTCTCCTCGCTCTCCTCGCTCTCCTCGCTCTCCTCGCTCTCCTCGCTCTCCTCGCTCTCCTCACTCTCCTCGCTCTCCTCGCTCTCCTCGCTCTCCTCGCTCTCCTCACTCTCCTCACGCTCCTCACTCCCCTCACTCTCCTCATTCTCCTCACTCTCCTCACTATCCTCACTCTCATCACTCTCCTCACTCTCCTCACCTCTCCTCACCTCTACTCACCTCTCCTCACTCTCCTCACTCTCCTCACTATCCTCACTCTCCTCACTCTCCTCACTATCCTCACTCTCCTCACTCTCCTCACTGTAATAGCTACTGTTAATTGGACACAGTAACAAGAATTTAAGCTTTCTGCCCATATAAGACATGTCTATGTCCCAGAAAGTTGGCTATTGTTTACTAGTCACATTAGTGCACGTTAGCAACAAACATCCCGGTTTAGGGACACCCATCCCGTAGAGGAATGTATGTTTTTAAAATTCTCTGAACAATTTCCAAACATGACTTTAAATAGAACCATGAGGAAACCTGTAGGAAAACGTTATGCTGAAGTATAGAACCATGAGGAAACCTTTAGGAAAACGTTATGCTGAAGTATAGAACCATGAGGAAACCTGTAGGAAAACGTTATGCTGAAGTATAGAACCATGAGGAAACCTGTAGGAAACCTTTAGGAAAACGTTATGCTGAAGTATAGAACCATGAGGAAACCTGTAGGAAAACGTTATGCTGAAGTATAGAACCATGAGGAAACCAGTAGGAAAACGTTATGCTGAAGTATAGAACCATGAGGAAACCTGTAGGAAAATGTTATGCTGAAGTATAGAACCATGAGGAAACCTGTAGGAAAACGTTATGCTGAAGTATAGAACCATGAGGAAACCTGTAGGAAAACGTTATGCTGAAGTATAGAACCATGAGGAAACCTGTAGGAAAACGTTATGCTGAAGTATAGAACCATGAGGAAACCTGTAGGAAAACGTTATGCTGAAGTATAGAACCATGAGGAAACCTGAAGGAAAACGTTATGCTGAAGTATAGAACCATGAGGAAACCTGTAGGAAAACGTAATGCTGAAGTATAGAACCATGAGGAAACCTTTAGGAAAACGTTATGCTGAAGTATAGAACCACGAGGAAACCTGTAGGAAAACGTAATGCTGAAGTATAGAACCATGAGGAAACCTGGAGGAAAACGTAATGCTGAAGTATAGAACCATGAGGAAACCTGGAGGAAAACGTTATGCTGAAGTATAGAACCATGAGGAAACCTGGAGGAAAACGTTATGCTGAAGTACTAATATTCCCACAGAAGAACATTCTCTGAACTCTGAACTTTTGGAGACGAATCCCAATGTTAAACCAGTTGGAGAACGTTTCTAGAACAAATTTAAATGAAATGTAACCATGTTTGAACTTTTAGGACACGTTCTCTTAAAGTAATGAAATGCCAAGGAAATAATGTTTTTGTTTTGACACGTTCCTTAGATGTGCTAAGTATGTTACAAACTGCACAAATCCCAGAAAGTTGTATGTAAAATAACCGTAGGACAACCACGCTCTCACTCAGCTTTAAGAAACATATGTTTCTCAGAACGCTAGGTGCTAGCTGGGTTACCATCTTAATGGCTACTGGCACATTCCTTCTACCCCCCCCCCTCTCTCTCTCAATTCAATTTCAATTCAAGGGGCTTTATCCTTCTTATCTCTCTCCCTCTCTCTGTCTCTCTCTCTCTCTCTCTGTCTCGTCTCTCTCTCTGTCTCTCTCTCTCTCTCTCTGTCTCTCTCTCTCTATCTTTCTCTGAGGTATTCAACTCAGCCCTCTGCCCACCCTTCTCTGCCAGCTCCAATTAACTCTAATTACCAGTGTGTGTGTGTGTGTATGCCCTGGCACTCTTAACCCTAATCACTGCCAGTCCTGCTGGAAGGCCTCCACTAAGTGTGTGTGTGTGTGTGTGTGTGTGTGTGTGCCACCTCAGGGCTTAAAGGTTAGAGTTGTCTCCACCTGCTGCCATCTCAGTTCTGTTAAAGATGTAACACGGACGCGTCACAGTCTCTGTCTGTCTGTCTGTCTGTCTGTCTGTCTGTCTGTCTGTCTGTCTGTCTGTCTGTCTGTATGTCTGTCTGTCTGTCTGTCTGTCTGTCTGTCTGTCTGTCTGTCTGTCTGTCTCTCCCTCTCTCGCGCTCTCTCTCTCTCTTACCATCTCACTCGCTCTCTATCTCTCAGTGTTATTGAGTTTAAGTTAATTTTATTTTTACAGCGACAGTGCACATTAATCAACGTTTCAGTAAAAGTGACGGTTTTAGCCAGCCGGCTAATTTTCAACCGCAGTCCCTGGGCAGGTTATTAAAAACAATTACAATATAGACAATCATTGAGCAGTGAACACATGCAGAGCAACGTAGGACGAGCAAGACATAGAATACAGACATAGCAACATAGAACAAACAAGACGTAGCATACAGACAGAGCAACATAGAACAAACAAGACGTAGCATACAGACAGAGCAACATAGAACAAGCAAGACGTAGCATACAGACAGAGCAACATAGAACAAGCAAGACGTAGCATACAGACAGAGCAACATGGCACAAGCAAGACGTAGCATACAGACAGAGCAACATAGGACAAGCAAGACGTAGCATACAGACAGAGCAACATAGAACAAGCAAGACGTAGCATACAGACAGAGCAACATAAAATAAAAAGCAGCAAGACAAAATTCATAAAAGCAACAAAGTGTTTCCACACCTCACAAGCTACAGACAACAGACAGCATGGAAAGCGACAATATACAGCCAGGGACCATGTTCACAAATCTGATTGACCTGTCTTCATACATTTTGTGAAAGTGTGATAGTATATATAAAGTGTTATAAGTATGTTTAAATAGTTAACGTACAAAAGATAAAATAAATAAATATAAATGCGGGTTGTATTTACAATGGTGTTTGTTCTTCACTGGTTGACCTTTTCTCGTGGCAACAGGTCACACATCTTGCTGCTGTGACGACACACTGTGGTATTTCACCCAGTAGATATGGGAGGTTATCAAAATCGGGTTTGTTTTCATTTGCAAATAAATTCATAAAAAATGTGATTTTCTGGATTTTTTTTCTAATTTTGTCTGTCATAGTTGAAGTGTATCTATGATGGAAATTACAGGCCTCTCTCATCTTTTTAAGTGGGAGAACTTGCACAATTGGTGGCTGACTAAATACTTTTTTGCCCCACTGTATGTGTCTCTAATAGGGTCACACATTTGGCAGGAGGTTAGGAAGTGCAGCTCAGTTTCCAGCTCATTTTGTGGTCAGTGAGCACATAGCCTGTCTTCTCTTGAGAGCCATGTCTGCCTACGGCGGCCTTTCTCAATAGCAAGGCTATGCTCACTGAGTCTGTACATAGTCAAAGCTTTCCTTAAGTTTGGGTCAGTCACAGTGGTCAGTTATTCTGCCACTGTGTACTCTCTGTTTAGGGCCAAATAGCATTCTAGTTTGCTCTGTTTTTTGTTAATGTGTCAAGTAATTATCTTTTTGTTTTCTCATGATTTCGTTGGGTCTAATTGTGCTGCTGTCCTGGGGCTCTGTGGGGTGTGTTTGTGTTTGTGAACAGAGCCCCAGGACTAGCTTGCTTAGGGGACTCTTCTCCAGGTTAATCTCTCTGTAGGTGATGGCTTTGTTATGGAAGGTTTGGGAATCGCTTCCTTTTAAGTGGTTGTAGAATTGAACATATCTTTTCTGAATTTTGATAACTACATGCATTATTTGGTGTTTTATGTTGTACACCGAGGATACTATGACAGTGGAACGTTTTGTCCAGGAAGTTGTCTAGAAGGGATTGAACTTGTTTCCTAATAGTTTTTTGGTAGGATTCCACACTACTTTCCTTCCATCTATAGCATTTCTTAAAATTATTCAGTTCCTTTGGCTTTGATGCCTCATGATTGAGTATTGCTCTGTTCAAGTAGACTGTGATTTTGCTGTGGTCTGATAGGGGTGTCAGTGGGCTGACTGTGAACGCTCTGAGAGACTCTGGGTTGAGGTCAGTGATGAAGTAGTCTACAGTACTACTGCCAAGAGATGAGCTATAGGTGTACCTACCATAGGAGTCCCCTCGAAGCCTACCATTGACTATGTACATACCCAGCATGTAACAGAGCTATAGGTGTACCTACCATAGGAGTCCCCTCGAAGCCTATTGACTATGTACATACCCAGGATGTAACAGAGCTATAGGTGTACCTACCATAGGAGTCCCCTCGAAGCCTATTGACTATGTACATACCCAGGATGTAACAGAGTTATAGGTGTACCTACCGTAGGAGTCCCCTCGAAGACTACCATTGACTATGTACAGACCCAGGATGCAACAGAGCTGCAGGAGTTGTGCCCGTTTTTGTTGGTCATAGTTGTACCTAGGGGGGCATATGGGGGAGGGAATACTGTCACCTGCAGGCAGGTGTTTGTCCCCCTGTGTGCTGAGGGTGTCAGGTTCTTGTCCGGTTCTGGCATTTAGGTCACCACAGACTAGTACATGTCCCTGGGCCTGGAAATGATTGATTTCCCCCTCCAGGATGGAGAAGCTGTCTTCATTAAAGTATGGAGATTCTAGTGGGGGGATGTAGGTAGCACACAGGAGGACATTGTTCTCTGTTGAGATCCTTTCCTTTTGAATTTCTTGCCAGATGTAGAATGTTCCTGTTTTGATTAATTTAATAGAGTGAGATAGGTCTGCTCTATACCACATTAGCATACCCCCTGAGTCCCTTCCCTGTTTCACACCTGGTAGTGTGGTGGATGGGACTACCAGCTCTCTGTAACCTAGAGGGCAACCAGTGGGTCTGTCTCCTCTATACCACCCACCTGGTAGTGTGGTGGATGGGACTACCAGCTCTCTATAACCTAGAGGGTAACCAGTGGGTCTGTCTCCTCTATACCACCCACCTGGTAGTGTGGTGGATGGGACTACCAGCTCTCTGTAACCTAGAGGGCAACCAGTGGGTCTGTCTCCTCTATACCACCCACCTGGTAGTGTGGTGGATGGGACTACCTGCTCTCTGTAACATAGAGGACAACCAGTGGATCCATCTCCTCTATACCACCCACCTGGTAGTGTGGTGGATGGGACTACCAGCTCTCTGTAACCTAGAGGACAACCAGTGGGTCTGTCTCCTCTATACCACCCACCTGGTAGTGTGGTGGATGGGACTACCAGCTCTCTGTAACCTAGAGGGCAACCAGTGGGTCTGTCTCCTCTATACCACCCACCTGGTAGTGTGGTGGATGGGACTACCTGCTCTCTGTAACATAGAGGGCAACCAGTGGGTCCATCTCCTCTATACCATGTTTCACACCTGGTAGTGTGGTGGATGGGACTACCTGCTCTCTGTAACCTAGAGGGCAACCAGTGGATCTGTCTCCTCTATACCACCCACCTGGTAGTGTGGTGGATGGGACTACCAGCTCTATGTAACCTAGAGGACAACCAGTGGGTCCATCTCCTCTATACCACCCACCTGGTAGTGTGGTGAATGGGACTACCAGCTCTCTGTAACCTAGAGGACAACCAGTGAATCTGTCTCCTTTATACCATGTTTCTTGTAGGATGACAATGTCTGTATTTTCCCATTTCTTTGATTTAAGTCTGGGTTCCTGCACTTCAGTAGAAAGTAGGCTAGAATCCTGCCAACGGCAGATGACCTCTGACCTTGTATATTCCAGGATAAGATAGTAAAAGCTCTGTGTTCCATAGTGTCTAGTGTTGTTTAGTGTCTAGTGTTATTTAGTGTCTAGTGTTGTTTTTGTGTGGTTTAGGCCCGGACCATCACAGTAGGTGTGAGCAGAGCATGTTGAGCATCTGATACATACCTCCCCAGGATGGGGATTGGGTGAGTGTAATAGTGGGGGTTGGGCCTGTTGCTCTGCTCACTGCCTGGGCATATGTCCTGCTGTCATGTTGATGCTGCAGGGGTGGGGAGGTACAGGGGGGCAGAAGATGGCATAGGTCTAAATTTGGGGGGGGGGGGAGAAGGGACATAGGTCTGATATGGGGGGGGCAGAAGGGGTATAGGTCTGATATGGGGGGGGAAGAAGGGGTATAGGTCTGATATGGGGGGGGGGAGAAGGGACATAGGTCTAATATGGGGGGGGCAGAAGGGACATAGGTCTGATATGGGGGGGGGGTAGAAGGGGCATAGGTCTGATATGGGAGGGGTTTTTACAGGTCTGGGAGGTGTTTTGCTGGTCTGGGAGGAGGTTTTGCAGGTCTGGGAGAGGGTTTTGCAGGTCTGGGAGGAGGTTTTGCAGGTCTGGGAGGGGGTTTTGCAGGTCTGGGAGGGGGTTTTGCAGGTCTGGGAGGGGGTTTTGCTGGTCTGGGAGAGGGTTTTTTCGGGTCTGGGAGGGGGTCTTGCAGGTCTGGGAGGGGGTCTTGCAGGTCTGGGAGGGGGTCTTGCAGGTCTGGGAGGGGGTTTTGCAGGTCTGGGAGGGGGTTTTGCAGGTCTGGGAGGGGGTTTTGCAGGTCTGGGAGGGGGTTTTGCTGGTCTGGGAGAGGGTTTTTCGGGTCTGGGAGGGGGTCTTGCAGGTCTGGGAGGGGGTCTTGCAGGTCTGGGAGGGGGTCTTGCAGGTCTGGGAGGGGGTCTTGCAGGTCTGGGAGGGGGTCTTGCAGGTCTGGGAGAGGGTCTGTTGCTCGGTTTCCCCTGTATAAGGTGCTGAGGCTACGGTTGAGGGTGATGTCCTTCAGGGTCCTGGTAAAAGTTGTGATTGCTGCCTTGTAGAGGTTGACCTGGTCATAAAGGCTGTTCAAGTCCACGGTGAAGTGGAGGGTATTTTTATCTTTTGAGGCACAGTCTCGCGAAAATGCTTGAAGTCACCCGCTGTATGGTGGCAGGGTGGAAGTGGAGATAACCACTTGGGAAAGTGGAAGAAGCTTTTTCAATCACTCCCTTGAGTGCTTTGTCCACCCTTTCCTGCTGTGCTCTCAGGTCACTTGTGCACATGTGAATTATGATGTGGCTAGGGGGACCCTAGTCTGTCCTCTGACAACAGCTCCAGGGCATGCCTAGTGTTTGGGCACCGGAGTTTAGCCACTTTGTGTTTGAATGTATTTGGGGGCTGTTAGGAGGGGGTGGGGTCTGTTAGGAGGGGTGGGGTCTGTTAGGAGGGGTTGGGGTCTGTTGGGACGGGGTGGGGTCTGTTGGGAGGGGGTGGGGGCTGTTAGGAGGGGGTGGGGGCTGTTGGGTTGGTGGGTCCTGTGTTGTCTGTCTCATTGTGGTGTTGAGGTTGTGGTCCGGGTCTGAGGTGGGCTGTTTTGCTGGGTTCTCTGGGGGAGTGTCCTGCTCTCTGTCACACCTCAGCTTTCTCATCTCTATCTATCTCTGTCTCTGTCTCTCCCTCCTTTTCTCTCTTTCTATCCCTCACTCTCTCACTCTCACTCTCTCACTCTCACTATCTCACTCCCTTACTCTCTATCCCTCTCTCTCTCTCTCTCTCTCTCTCTCTTTTTTTTTCTCTCTCCCATGCTCTCTCTCTCTCTCTCACACACATATACTGCAGGGAGCTGTGTATTAGACTGATAGGTGGTGGTTCAGACTACTGTAAATCAAGGTAGAGGTGTATTGACTTTAACATTAGACCTCTGAGTAGTCACTACACAAACACACACATACACACACTCACTGTGTGTGTCTGTGTTCAGGGACTGATTACAAGCGGAGGATAAGTTATTAGAGGGAAAAGGATAAGAGAGAGGGAGGGACTCCACACTTCATTTCCCAGACTGTCTCTATTTCAAGACTGCAACATAGAACACTAGACATTATGTGGTATAGAACACTAGACATTATGTGGTATAGAACACTAGACATTATGTGGTATATAACACTAGACATTATGTGGTATAGAACACTAGACATTATGTGGTATAGAACACTAGACATTATGTGGTATAGAACACTAGACATTATGTGGTATAGAACACTAGACATTATGTGGTATAGAACACTAGACATTATGTGGTATAGAACACTAGACATTATGTATTATAGAACACTAGACATTATGTGGTATAGAACACTAGACATTATGTGGTATAGAACACTAGACATTATGTGGTATAGAACACTAGACATTATGTATTATAGAACACTAGACATTATGTGGTATAGAACACTAGACATTATGTGGTATAGAACAATAGACAAACAGTGAGCCATCGTATTCAAGCATAAAGCATTGTAAGTTTAAATTTGTAAAGTTCGTATGATAGAGGTGAATTTTTTGTTTGTTTTTTGATCAATAATGACAAAACCTCCTGGCATTGACAACTCAGTTGGAAAGCTACTGAGGATGGTAGCTTACTCTTTAGCCACTCCTGTCTGTCACATTTTGCGTCTGAGCCATGAGGAACGGGTTTGTCCTCCTGGAGGGAAGCCAAAGGCATTGCGTTCCCCAAGAGTAGTAACGAGGCCTTTACTGGTTCTAACAGCAGACCTGACAGCTTGCTTCCAGCTCTTAGCAAACCGTTGGAAAAGATAGTGTTTGACAAAATACAAAGCTATTTCTCTGTAAATAAATAAACAACAGACTTTCAGCATGCATGTAGACGAGGGCACTCAACATGTACTGCACTGACACAAATGACTGATGATTGGTTGAAGTATTTTGATAATAAGATCAATCAATCAAATTTATTTTTAAAGCCTTTTTTACATCCGCCGGTGTCACAGAAACTATACAGAAACCCAGCCTAAAACCCCAAACAGAAATACAGATGTAGAAGCACAGTGGCTACGAAAAACTCCCTAGATAGGCAGGAACCTAGGAAGAAACCTAGAGAGGAACCAGGCTCTGAGGGGTGGCACCTCAGGAGTAAATGTCAATTGGCTTTTCAAACTAGAGAGAGAGAGTTGAAAACACCAGGTCTGGGACAAGGTAGCACGTCCGGTGAACAGGTCAGGGTTCCATAGCCGCAGGCAGAACAGTTGAAACTGGAGCAGCAGCACGACCAGGTTGACTGGGGACAGGGTAAGAGGAGAACCTATAGAACCTATAGGGTAAGAGGAGGACCTATAGGCCTCAGGTCCTCTGAGAGAAGAGAGAGAGAGAGAGAGAATTAGAGAGAGCGTACTTAAATTCACACAGGACACCGGAAAAGACAGGAGAAGTTCTCCCGATATAACAAACTGATCCTAGCCCCGCGACACATAAACTACTGCACCATAAATACTGGATGCTGAGACAGGAAGGGTCGGGAGACACTGTGTCCAACGATACCCTCGGACAGGGCCAAACAGGCAGGATATAACCCCACCCACTTTGCCAAAGCACAGCCCCCACACCACTAGAGGGATATCTTCAACCACCAACTTACCATCCTGAGACAAGGCTGAGTATAGGCCACGAAGATCTTCCATACGGCACGAACCCGAGGGGGTGCGCCAACCCAGACAGGAAGATCACGTCAGTGACTCAACCCACTGAAGTGACGCACCCCTCCTTGGAACGACATGAAAGAGCCCCAGTAAGCCAGTGACTCAGCCCCTGTCATAGGGTTAGACGCAGAGAATCCCGGTGTAGAGAGGGGAATGTGCCAGGCAGAGACAGCAAGGGCAGTTTGTTGCTCCAGTGCCTTTCCATTCACCTTCACACTCCTGGGACAGACTACACTCAATCATAGGACGTACTGAAGAGATGAGTCTTCAAGAAAGACTTAAAGGACAAGACCGAGTCTGTCTCTCACATGGGTAGGCAGACCATTCTATGAAAATGGAGCTCTATAGGAGAAAGCCCTGCCTCCAGCTGTTTGCTTAGAAATTCTAGGAACAGTTAGGAGGCCTGCGTCTTGTGACCGTAGCGTACATGTAGGTATGTACGGCAAGACCAAATCGTAGAGATTGGTAGGAACAAGCCCATGTAATGCTTTATAGGTTAGCAGTAAAACCTTGAAATCAGCCCTTGCCTTTACAGCAGTGGTCACCAGTCCTTTTCTGAGTCAAGATCACTTTTGCAGTCAAAAAGCAAGCTGAGATCTACTGCTCAGATTGTTGTTTTTTACATTAACCTCAAACAAACAGTTTTGTAGGAATGAGGTTTGGGCAGTAGGCCTAGTACATTATCACAGCATATTGGTTATATAACAAGCCTGCCAATATTGTTCATCAGACCATTTTATATTTAATAACTCCAGCTTTGATAACAAAATAGATCAGTTGGTTCTGAGACACTGTGGAGCTTTATGATGAATTGAAATAATGATATTTTTTTATTTTACTGGACTGATGTATCTGATGGTCAACGAGGTCAAATCACGACGTCAGTGATCTTCTCTCTTTCTCTCTCTCTCTCTCTCTCTCTCGAAAAGTCAGAGCTCTATAAAAGATGTCAGAGTTTTCCGACTTGGAGTTCCGACTTGGAGTTCCGAGTTGGAGTTCCGACTTGGAATTCCGACTTGGAGTTCCGACTTGGAGTTCCGACTTGGAATTCCGACTTGGAGTTCCGAGTTGGATGACCGTTCAAAACAATTCCTTCCCACGGTCCCTGCTCTTTCCTTCCTCTCCTCCGGCGAGACTGAGCAGAGAGATGGGACACCGTCTTCCACTTGATGGCCAAACTCGAGTCGCACCACATCTGCCTCATGCACAAATGAATGTTGTTCCCGTGACCAGAGAAATGTAGATATTCCTTAATATTAAAATCAACACGACGAGCTGCTAATAATGATAAAACGCAGGGTTGTCGATACTTGACTACTCATTCATTGCAGCTGCAGCAGAAGTACGAAGAAGTGCGTTTTGTAATAGTGTTGAATAAAAACAGTGAATATAAACTTGAACTCACTCATAAAAACAGCAGCTCTTCGACCACACAGTCTCTCTGTGGTCATGGTTTTAAAAGTTATTTAATCTTAAGTAGGTTAGTAGCCTATAGTGGCCGGGGGCATGGAAGCTCTGTAGCCACGGTGATTTGAGCTATCCGATTGGACGCTCTGTCGCCACGGTGATTTGAGCTATCCAATTGGATGCTCTGTAGCCATGGTGATTTGAGCTATCCGATTGGGCAGCGCAGTAGGTGCACTCGATTTTAGTCACAGATTTGCCGGTCCGCCGGGTAGGTGGAGTTTGTCTTATGGGAACACTTCACCCGGTGTGCAGGACTTTAAAAATCAAGTGCACCTACCGGAAACAGCTCAACACGATTTTTAAAAAAGGAGCGCATACCTTTATCGTTCGTTGCCTTTTCTACAGAAATATTTGTTGATCGACTAGGCATGCCTTGATCACGATCGACTGGTTGGCGACCACTGCTTTACAGGAAGCCAGTGTAGAGAGGCAAGCACGGGAGTAATATGATCACATTTTTTGGTTCTAGTCAAGATTCTAGCTGCAGTGTTTTGCCATAACTGAAGGTCCTTTAGAGCTTTATCCGTGGAAAGAAGATTGCGGGAGCTGTACTTTTAGATTTTAGTGCAGCCTTTTGATATTGTTGACCATAACCTGTTGTTAAGAAAACATATGTGTTATGGCTTTTCAACCTCTGGCATATTGCGGATTCAGAGCTATCTATCTAAGGGTTTCCTTTATTGGAAGTTTCTCCCCATGTCAAACGTGAAGTGTGGTGTACCGCAGGGCAGCTGTCTATGCCCTATACACTTATCTATTTTTACCAATGACCTGCCACTGGCATTAAACAAAAGCCTTTTGGAATGGGTGGCCAGTAATAAACTGGTCCTGAACATCTCTAAAACTAAGAGCATTGCATTTGGTACGAATCATTCCCTAAGCACCAGACATCAGCGGAATCTGGTAATGAATGGTGTGGCTGTTGAGGAGACTAAATTACCTGGTGTTACCTTAGATTGTAAACTGCCATGATCAAAACATATGGATTGAATGGTTGTAAAGATGGGGAGAGGTTTGTCTGTAATAAAGAGATGGGGAGAGGTCTGTCTGTAATAAAGAGATGGGGAGAGGTCTGTCTGTAATAAAGAGATGGGGAGAGGTCTGTCTGTAATAAAGAGATGGGGAGAGGTCTGTCTGTAATAAAGAGATGGGGAGAGGTCTGTCTGTAATAAAGAGATGGGGAGAGGTCTGTCCATAATAAAGAGATGCTCTGCTTTTTTGACACCACACTCCACAAAGCAAGTCCTGCAGCCTCTAGTTTTATCTTATCTTGATTATTGTCCAGTCATGTGGTCAAGTGGTGCTAAGAAAGACCTAGTTCAGCTGCAGCCCAGAACAGAGCGGCACATCTTGCTCTTCATTGGAATCAGAGGGGTAATACACCACATAACCAAAAGTATGTGGACACCTGCTCATTGAACATCTCATTCCAAAATCATGGGCATTAATATGGAGTTGGTCCCCCTTTGCTGCTATAACCTCCACTCTTCTGGGAAGGCTTTCCACTAGATGTTGGAACATTGCTGCTATAACAGCCTCCACACTTCTGGGAAGGCTTTCCACTAGATTTTGGGACATTGCTGCTATAACAACCTCCACTCTTCTGGGAAGGCTTTCCACTAGATGTTGGGACATTGCTGTGGAGACGTGCTGCCATTCAGCCACAGGAGCATTAGTGAGGTCGGGCACTGATGTTGGGCGATTAGGTCTGGCTCGCAGTCAGCGTTCCAATTCATCCCAAAGGTGTTCGATGGGGTTGAGTTCAGGGTTCTGTGCAGGCCAGTCAAGTTCTTCCCCACTGATCTCGCTTTGTGCACGAAGGGAGTGTCATTCTGAAACAGGAAAGGGCCTTCTCCCCCAATGTCATTGTATGCTGTAGCGTTAAGCTTTCCCTTCACTGGAACTTAGGGGCCTGAACCATGAAAAACAGCCCCAGACCATTATTCCTCCCCCACCAAACTTTACAGTTGGCACTATGCACTGGGGCAGGTAGCGTTCTACTGGCATCCGCCAAACCCAGATATGTCCGTCCATCACTCCAGAGAACACGTTTCCACTGCTCCAGAGTCACCTGGCATTGCACATGGTGATCTTAGGCTCGTGTGCGGCTGCCTGGCCATGGAAACACATTTCATGAAGCTCCAGACAAACAGTTATTGTGCTGACGTTGCTTCCAGAGGCAGTTTGGAACTCGGTAGTGAGTGAACAAATTCAAGAAAGTGTACAGTATTGTATAGAGCCATTATAGCATGGAACTACGTTCCATCTCATATTGCTCAAATGAACAGCAAACCTGGTTTCAAAAAAACAGATAAATTAACACCTCACAGCACAAAGCCTCTCCCCTGTTTGACCTAGATAATTTGTGTGTATGTATTGATATGTAGGCTATGTGTGCTGTTTTCAATTGTAGGTAGTTCTGTCTTTGAGCTGTTCTTGTCTATTAATGTTCTGTATCATGTTTCATGTTCTTTGTGGACCCAAGGAAGAGTAGCTGCAATTGCCACAGCTAGTGGGGTATCCTAATAAATTCCACTGGTCTGTATTCTAACAGTCCAGTCCAGTCTCTATTCCCACTGGTCTGTATTCTAACAGTCCAGTCCAGTCTCTATTCCCACTGGTCTGTATTCTAACAGTCCAGTCCAGTCTATTCCCACTGGTCTGTATTCTAACAGTCCAGTCCAGTCTCTATTCCCACTGGTCTGTATTCTAACAGTCCAGTCCAGTCTCTATTCCCACTGGTCTGTATTCTAACAGTCCAGTCCAGTCTATTCCCACTGGTCTGTATTCTAACAGTCCAGTCTCTATTCCCACTGGTCAGTATTCTAACAGTCCAGTCTCTATTCCCACTGGTCAGTATTCTAACAGTCCAGTCCAGTCTCTATTCCCACTGGTCTGTTTTCTAACAGCCCAGTCTCTATTCCCACTGGTCAGTATTCTAACAGTCCAGTCTCTATTCCCACTGATCAGTATTTTAACAGTCCAGTCTCTATTCCCACTGGTCAGTATTCTAACAGTCCAGTCCAGTCTCTATTCCCACTGGTCAGTATTCTAACAGTCCAGTCTCTATTCCCACTGGTCAGTATTCTAACAGTCCAGTCTCTATTCCCACTGATCAGTATTTTAACAGTCCAGTTTCTATTCCCACTGGTCAGTATTCTAACAGTCCAGTCTCTATTCCCACTGGTCAGTATTCTAACAGTCCAGTCCAGTCTCTATTCCCACTGGTCAGTATTCTAACAGTCCAGTCCAGTCTCTATTCCCACTGGTCAGTATTCTAACAGTCCAGTCTCTATTCCCACTGGTCAGTATTCTAACAGTCCAGTCTCTATTCCCACTGGTCAGTATTCTTACAGTCCAGTCTCTTTTCCCACTGGTCTGTATTCTAACAGTCCAGTCTATATTCCCACGGGTCAGTATTCTAACAGTCCAGTCTCTATTCCCACTGGTCAGTATTCTAACAGTCCAGTCTCTATTCCCACTGGTCAGTATTCTAACAGTCCAGTCTCTATTCCCACGGGTCAGTATTCTAACAGCCCTGTCTCTATTCCCACGGGTCAGTATTCTAACAGTCCAGTCTCTATCCCCACGGGTCAGTATTCTAACAGTCCAGTCTCTATTCGGGTCAGTATTTAACAGTGTGTTGTTCCCTTCTCTCCTCAGAGTCCTCCCTCGGTGCCCAGTGGAGAAGCTTTCAGATGGTTCTTCTAGAGGTCAAACAACAACTCTTGAAAAGCTGAAGATGTGAAAAGGGGAACTCCTGCTAGTCTATAACTAGTCTATAACTAGTCTATAACTAGTCTATAACTGGTCTGTAACTAGTCTATAACTAGTCTATAACTAGTCTATAACTAGTCTATAACTAGTAACTTGTTTCAGTTCTTCACCTCGTGACTGGTTCCTCTCTTACCATAGAAATAGAGTCTATAGAACTGCCACCCCCCCCACCCTTCCCCCAGTCAGTGATGTCGTGATGGGGCCTGAGATTCTGTCTCTTATACTCTCTACCTCCTTCCACAACAACAACAACAACAACAATGTTCTAACTCTTCCTCAATGTAGCCCAGTCAGTCCGATGTGTTTTTCAGGACATACAGTACATCGCACTGCAGTGGAGCAGAAACTTTTAGAACCCAGGAGGTTCCTCCTTCATGTTCTGATGTTTTACAACTACGAACCTGACTGGAGCTGTCACAGAACGTTTCTCGGGAAACGTTTAAGGTTATGTGTTCAAACGGCACCCTCTTCCCTGTAAAGTTTGGATTTGACATGTACTATATTATATAGTGTGTTATACTTACGCTATGTAGTGCATTACTTTGAATGTAGTGCATTGTGGAGGGAATAGGATGCTGCCTGGGACCCTTTTCGTTGAATTAAGCCCCTCCTCTCTAACTGCCTGGAACCCTTTTTGTCGACTAAGCCCCTCCTCTCTAACTGGCTGGGACCCTTTTCACTGAATAAGCCCCTCCTCTCTAACTGCCTGGGACCCTTTTCGTCGAAAAAGCCCCTCCTCTCTAACTGCCTGGAACCCTTTTTGTCGAATAAGCCCCTCCTCTCTAACTGGCTGGGACCCTTTTCACTGAATAAGCCCCTCCTCTCTAACTGGCTGGGACCCTTTTAGTCAAACACACCCTCCTCTCTAACTGGCTGGGACCCTTTTTGTCAAATAAGCCCCTCCTGTCTGACTGGTTGGGACCCTTTTTGTCAAATAAGCCCCTCCTCTCTAACTGGCTGGGACCCTTTTTGTCAAATTAGCCCCTCCTCTCTAACTGCCTGGGACCCTTTTCATTGAATACACCCCTCCTCTCTAACTGGCTGGGACCCTTTTTCATTGAACAAGCCCCTCCTCTCTGACTGGCTGGGACCCTTTTTCATTGAACAAGCCCCTCCTCTCTGACTGGTTGGGACCCTTTTTGTCAAATAAGCCCCTCCTCTCTGACTGGTTGGGATCCTTTTTCATTGAACAAGCCCCTCCTCTCTGACTGGTTGGGACACTTTTTCATTGAACAAGCCCCTCCTCTCTAACTGGCTGGGACCCTTTTTCATTGAACAAGCCCCTCCTCTCTGACTGGTTGGGATCCTTTTTCATTGAACAAGCCCCTCCTCTCTGACTGGCTGGGACCCTTTTTCATTGAACAAGCCCCTCCTCTCTGACTGGCTGGGACCCTTTTTCATTGAACAAGCCCCTCCTCTCTGACTGGCTGGGACCCTTTTTCATTGAACAAGCCCCTCCTCTCTGACTGGCTGGGACCCTTTTTCATTGAACAAGCCCCTCCTCTCTGATTGGCTGGGACCCTTTTTCATTGAACAAGCCCCTCCTCTCTGATTGGCTTGGACCCTTTTTCATTGAACAAGCCCCTCCTCTCTGATTGGCTGGGACCCTTTTTCATTGAACAAGCCCCTCCTCTCTGACTGGCTGGGACCCTTTTTCATTGAACAAGCCCCTCCTCTCTGACTGGCTGGGACCCTTTTTCATTGAACAAGCCCCTCCTCTCTAACTGGCTGTCGCATGGATTATAACGTGTTTTGTTTTTTGAAAGGTTACAAAACGTTTGTATATTAACGTCGTGATTCCTCCATGTGTCGAGTAATAAAATGGTTTTAAATAATGTACGTGTGTGTGGGTGGTGTGTGGTGTGTGTGTGTGTGTGTGTGTGTGTGTGCGGGGGGAGGGTGAATATGTAGAGCAGTACTGTTATAACACAGAATATCTGCTGGTTGCATCATGCAGCCATTTGTCAGCATTAGCGTTTTCAATCCTGCAAATGTGCGTGTGTGTGTGTGTGTGTGTGTGTGTGTGTGTGTGTGTGCGTGTGTGTGTGTGTGTGTGTGTGTGTGTGGTAGTAGTACTGTGTGTGTGTGTGTGGTCCTGTCATTGCCTCTCTCCCTGCTGTAATGGTGTAGCTATCAGAACTCTCGTCTCTCCATGACAACCTGTGTTACTAGGCAACAGAGATAACAATGGAATTGTGCCTTGTGTTCCACGATGTGGGAGGGGCTCCGGGCTCATCTCATCTCCCCTCATTTAATTTGCAGACATTTTCTACTGAATCCTCACTCACTCTCTCTCGCACACACACACACACACACACACACACACACACACACACACACACACACACACACACACACACACACACACACACACACACACACACACACACACACATCAGCTAGGACAGGAAATCGTGGTTTTATTTAAGCAAAATTATAATTCAGAATAATGCTAAACTCATACCAAGCTATATGGAGAACAAAAACACAGTACACACACACAGTGCACACACACAGTACACACACACACAGTAAACACACACAGTACACACACACACACACACACACACACACACACACACACACACACACACACACACACACACACACACAGTACACACACACAGTACACACACAGTAAACACACACAGTAAACACACACAGTACACACACACACAGTACACACACAGTACACACACACAGTATACACACAGTAAACACACACAGTACACACACACAGTAAACACACACAGTACACACACACACACAGTACACACACAGTACACACACACAGTACACCCACACAGTAAACACACACAGTACACACACAGTAAACACACACAGTACACACACACAGTACACACACAGTAAACACACAGAGTACACACACACACAGTACACACACAGTACACACACACAGTACACACACACAGTACACACACACAGTACATCCACACAGTAAACACACACAGTACACCCACACAGTAAACACACACAGTACACACACACAGTACACACACACACACACACACACACACACACACACACACACACACACACACACACACACACACACACAGTAAACACACACAGTACACACACACACACACACGCACTGTACACACGCACAGTACACACGCACAGTACACACACAGTACACACATTTATAACCGTGTTCTGTATATAGACCTGAGAGTGTCAGACAGACCAGGAGACGGTTGCAGAATACGATGACATTGAATGCAACGCATAAGGTCACTACACGATAGACACGCTCACTAAACACACACACACACACTGTACACACACACACTGTACACACACACACTCACAGACACACACCTTCCGAGGAAAAAAACAGACATTCAGATGTGAATTACCGTGCTGCATACATTCTCTCCTGTTCCAGCAACTTGCTGATCGCCTGTGTAACGACACATATTAAAATCACATTAGAATATAATCCTATAATAATGATGTAATAACATGATAATATATGTGTTATAATGTGATTATTATATAATAATATAATTAATTCTATAATAATGATGTAATCATCTATTAATGTATAGTTATTTGGACCAGAACGCTGCTAATAACCGAATAACTGTGCGCTCGTGAAACGTAATCATCACATCATCCCCTCCTCCTCCACCCCCCTCCCTCCCTCCCTCCCTCCTCCCCCTTCCCTCCCCCGGGACTCATTCCTCTAGCCGGGCGGCGGGTGCAGGAGCGCGACCCCGTCACTTAGCGACGTCGCCGACACCTCCCCGGGGCCGCGCTCTACCGATCCAGCTCCTCCCAACACACAGACACGGCACTGCCGCTGCTACCGCCTCTAACTGTTTCCTGAAGGTTTAGTACGTTAACTGTTTCCTGCCCGTGGGCTAGCGATGGAGGAGGTTGTAAAGGTGGACTCTGGGACACATATAAGGTACCTCATTAGACTGTTCTGCTCCAAATGGAACTAAACATCCAACGGTAGTTCCGTTTATTCTAAGTGCAAATTTCAGTTTAAAAAGCATCATGATTTCGGTGGTTACAATAAAATGACAAGGCAGTTCAATTACTGTAAGGCCTTTAAAACTCCTTTTGGTTTAAATTGAATTAAATGTAATTATTTTCTGTTTGGCCAAAACATAATAATTTCAAACCTTACTTACATTTGTATACAATCACCTATTGTGCACATGGGGAATACTTGGGAACAGATTTGCTTAAAAAAAATCACTTAGAGCTGATTTCCTGGTGTTATTCCAGTCTTTTATGTCCAACAATTAAGAAAATACAATGGCAAGGAAAAAGTATGTTGGAAATACCTGGATTTCTGCATAAATTGGTCATTTGATTTGATGTTCACATAGGTCACAACAACAAACAAACACAGTCTGCTTAAACTAATAACACACAAACAATGATACGTTTTCATGTCTCGATTGAACACACCGTGTAAATATTCACAGTGCAGGGTGGGAAAAGTATGTGAACCCTTGGATTTAATAACTGGTTGACCCTCCAAACGTTTTCAACCATTCTCAACCAAACGGTCAGGAGGAATTTTGGACCATTCCTCCATTACAAAACTGCTTCAGTTTAGCAATATTCTTGGGATGTCGGGTGTGAACTGCTCTCTTGAGGTCATGCCACAGCATCTCAATCGGGTGGAGGTCAGGACTCTGACTGGGCCACTCCAGAAGGCGTATTTTCTTCTGTTGAAGCCATTCTGTTGTTGATTTGCTTGTGTGTTTTGGGTCGCTGTCCTGTTGCATCACCCAACTTCTGTTGAGCTTCAATTGGCGGACAGATAGCCTTACATTCTCCTGCTAAATGTCTTGTAAACTTGGGAATTCATTTTTCTGTTGATGATAGCAAGCTGTCCAGGCCCTGAGGCAGCCCCAAACCATGATGCCCCCTCCACCATACTTTACAGTTGGGATGACATTTTGATGTTGGTGTGCTGTGCCTTTTTTTCTCCACACAAAATGTTTTGGTATTTTGGTATTATATTAGGATCCCCATTAGCTGTTGCAAAAACAGCAGCTACTCTTCCTGGGGTCCACACAGAACACAGAACACAACACAGAACATGACATAACACAGAACATGACATAACACAGAACACAGAACACAACACAGAACATGACATAACACAGAACATGACATAATACAGAACACAGAACACAACACAAAACATGACATAACACAGAACATGACATAACACAGAACACAGAACACAACACAAAACATGGAACATAATACAGAACACAGAACACAACACAGAACATGACATAACACAGAACATGACATAACACAGAACACAGAACACAACACAAAACATGGAACATAATACAGAACACAGAACATGACACAGAACACAGAACATGACAGAACACAGAACATAGAACACAACACAAAACATGGAACATAACACAGAACACAGAACATGACACATAACACAGAACATGACATAACACAGAACACAGAACATGACATAACACAGAACATGGCATAACACAGAACACAACACAGAACATGACATAACACAGAACACAGAACACAACACAGAACACAGAACATGACATAACACAGAACACAGAACATGACATAACACAGAACATGGCATAACACAGAACACAACACAGAACATGACATAACACAGAACACAGAACACAACACAGAACACAGAACATGACATAACACAGAACACAACACAGAACATGACATAACACAGAACACAGAACACAACACTGAACACAGAACATGACATAACACAGAACACAGAACACAACACAGAACACAGAACATGACATAACACAGAACACAGAACACAACACAAAACACAGAACATGACACAACACGGAACACAGAACACAACACAGAACACAGAACATGACATAACACAGAACACAGAACATGGCATAACACAGAACACAACACAGAACATGACATAACACAGAACACAACACAGAACACAGAACATGACATAACACAGAACACAGAACACAACACAGAACACAGAACATGACACAACACAGAACACAGAACATGACACAACACAGAACACAGAACATTAATAGACACGAACAGCTCAAGGTCAGAACTACATACGTTTTAAAAAAGGCACTATATATACATATTACATATCACATATCATTATACACAAACTATCTAGGTCCAATAGGGGAGAGGCGTTGTGCCGTGAGGTGTTGCTTTATCTGTTTTCTGAAACCAGGTTTGCTGTTTATTTGAGCAATATGAGATGGAAGGAAGTTCCATGCAATAAGGGCTCTATACAATACCGTACGCTTTCTTTAATTTATTCTGGATTTGGGGAATGTGAAAGACCCCTGGTGGCATGTCTGATGGGGTAAGTGTGTGTGTCAGAGCTGTGTGTAAGTTGACTATGCAAACCATTTGGGATTTTCAACACATTAATGTTTCTTATAAAAATAAGAAGTGATGCAGTCAGTCTCTCCTCAACTCTTAGCCCAGAGAGACAGGCATGTATAGTATTTATATTAGCCCTCTGATTACAATGAAGAGCAAGACGTGCCGCTCTGTTCTGGACCAGCTGCAGCTTAACTAGGTCTTTCCTTCAGAACTGGACCATATGACTGGACAATAATCAAGATTAGACAAAACTAGAGCCTGCAGACCTTGCTTTTTGCAGTGTGGTGTCAAAAAAGCAGAGCATCTCTTTATTACGGACAGACCTCTCCCCATCTTTACAACCATTGAATCTATATGTTTTGACCATGACAGTTTACAATCTAAAGTAATGTCAAGTAATTTAGTCTCCTCAACTTGCTCAACAGCCACACCATTCATTACCAGATTCAGCTGAGGTCTAGCGCTTAAGAAATGGTTTGTACCAAATACAATGCTCTTAGTTTTAGAGATGTTCAGGACCAGTTTATTACTGGCTACCCATTCCAAAACAGACTGCAACTCTTTGTTAAGCGTTTCAGTGACCTCATTAGTTGTGGTTGCTAATGCGTATATGGTTGAATCATCAGCATACATGGATACACATGCTTTGTTCAATGCCAGTGTAAGGTCGCTGGTAAAAATAGAAAAGAGTAGGGGGCCTAGAGAGCTGCCCTGCGGTACACCACAGGGCAGTGTTCCTTCCAAACAACTCAACTGTAGTTTCATCTGTCCACAGAATATTTTTACAGTAGCGCTGTGGAACATCCAGGTGCACTTTTGCAAACTTCAGACGTGCAGCAATGTTTTTTTGTGGACAGCAGTGGTTTCTTCTGTGGTGTCCTCCCATGAACACCATTCTTGTTTAGTGTTTTACGTATCGTAGACTCGTCAACACAGATGTTAGCATGTTCCAGAGATTTCTGTAAGTCTTTAGCTGACACTCTAGGATTCTTCTTAACCTCATTCTGCACTGTGCTCTTGCAGTCATCTTTGCAGGACCGCCACTCCTAGGGAACCTTCTCCATTTATAGACAATTTGTCTTACCGTGGACTGATGAACATCAAGGCTTGTAGAGATACTTTTAAAACCCTTTACAGCGTTATGCAAGTCAACATTTCTTAATCTTAGGTCTCGTGTTATCTATTTTGTTTGAGGCATGGTTCACATCAGGCAATCCCTCTTGTGAATAGCAAACTCACATTTTGTGAGTGTTTTTTATAGGGATGTCATGACGCTAGCCCTTTCAGTGAATTTGCTAGCAGTGGGGGGGCAGTTTTACGACTTTACAACCACGTCAGAAATTCCTTGAAGAGACTCTTGTCTCCCTGACCATGCAGTATGGGAGAGAGTCACAGTAGAACAAAGAAATTATCCCGCCAAATTCTACCACATCCTAGAATTTGAGAATTGGCCAATTCTGGAGTATGTGGAATCAGTCGGTGGAGAAGCCAGCTACGACCCGGTCCGTTTTGTTTCAGGTTGTGACCTCACGAAAGACAATACAGCCACATTACACTAACTCTGTTAATACAGGAGCCTCCGTTATGAGGCTTGCATCTATTTCCTGTATAAAATGAATGAGTAAAGATGAAACTATTTGCGAAATGATGTAATGTGATATTTAGTCTTCTAAATTGTTTTCATAAGTAAACTGATGCTCACTCAGTGGCCACGCCCACGTGAATAGACATTGGTTGGAAATGATGAACCAACCCCCTTTTCTACATTTCTATAAAAGCCCCCGTGACGAAAAGTCACCTCAGTTCCAAATAACGGGAGGACTTGTCCTCCATGTTGAAAAGGTCTAGTTTCAACTATACAGGCCGGGAGATGTGAAGGCTTCCTCCACACGTGAAATGGTGTGAACTCTGAACTATTGATCACCTAGGGAAGAAGTGCATACTAAACTAGCATATATCAGACTGCAGGTGAACATATGTGCAAATCGAGTACGAGAACACTGACCGACGAGGAAGCATCTCCAGAGTGAGGTGAACCTCTCAGATCACGTGAACCTTTCACACGACGACCTGGAAGAATGTACAAAGAACAATGGCGACCTCGACTGGGCAAACCAGAGCCTCACATCACCAGCCCAACTATCGAAGCCAGCTTCACGTAAATACAATGCATTACTTAAAAAAAAACAAAAAAATAGTAATATTGAATATCTGAAACATACAATATACTTGCAGTGAAGCTGCTCAACAACTACACCACACCAGTCATCCAACTGACTCCCATCCAACAACTACATCACACCAGTCATCCAACTGACTCCCATTCAGAGACACACAGAAGCATACAGGGTCAATGCCCTGCTCAAAGGCATGTTGACCGATCTCCTACCACCAGGCCAAAAACATAAACCCGAACACTTCAAGATCTCCCCCACAGTTCCCCAATAGCTGCCCCTCAAACATTTGAGACCCCTCCCAAGAACCCCCCCAGTGCACCAACAACCAAGAGAATGAACTAAAGAGGAAAAAGACAAAGACAGAAGAAAACAGGAAAACAACAATGCAAAAAAACAAAGGACATCAAGGACAACTGAAATCATAACAGCGATGCCAACTGTATATGTTTGTGTGCATGTCTGGCACTATTACATGTATGTGTGTGTTCTTGTATGTGTTTATTTGAATGAGAGTGTGTGTATATTCACGTGTACAAACCCCTGCACCGGCATCAGCCTCGGGCAAACCGGCATTAGTTGTAAAAACAATGTCCCTCAGTGTCATTCAAATGCACTTTTTTAATGTTTTATATTGACTTTTATCTTTGGCCATCATTCTATCTCCCACAGAGCAACTCCACTCCCACTTGTCTCTAGTTCCACATCCCAACCCTCAGCCCCTCCCACTTGTCTCTAGTTCCACATCCCAACCCTCAGCTTCCCTCAGCCCCTCCCACTTGTCTCTAGTTCCACATACCAACCCTCAGCTTCCCTCAGCCCCTCCCACCTGTCTCTAGTTCCACATACCAACCCTCAGCTTCCCTCAGCCCCTCCCACCTGTCTCCAGTTCCACATACCAACCCTCAGCCCCTCCCACTTGTCTCTAGTTCCACATCCCAACCCTCAGCTTCCCTCAGCCCCTCCCACTTGTCTCTAGTTCCACATACCAACCCTCAGCTTCCCTCAGCCCCTCCCACCTGTCTCTAGTTCCACATACCAACCCTCAGCTTCCCTCAGCCCCTCCCACCTGTCTCCAGTTCCACATACCAACCCTCAGCCCATCCCACCTGTCACTAGTTCCACATCCCAACCCTCAGCTTCCCCCAGCCCCTCCCACCTGTCTCTAGTTCCACATCCCAACCCTCAGCTTCCCTCAGCCCCTCCCACCTGTCTCTAGTTCCACTTCCCAACCCTCAGCTTCCCTCAGCCCCTCCCACCTGTCTCTAGTTCCACATCCCAACCCTCAGCTTCCCTCAGCCCCTCCCACCTGTCTCTAGTTCCACCTCCCAACCCTCAGCTTCCCTCAGTCCCTCCCACCTGTCTCTAGTTCCACATCCCAACCCTCAGCTTCCCTCAGCCCCTCCCACTTGTCTCTAGTTCCACATCCCAACCCTCAGCCCCTCCCACTTGTCTCTAGTTCCACATCCCAACCCTCAGCTTCCCTCAGCCCCTCCCACTTGTCTCTAGTTCCACATACCAACCCTCAGCTTCCCTCAGCCCCTCCCACCTGTCTCTAGTTCCACATACCAACCCTCAGCTTCCCTCAGCCCCTCCCACCTGTCTCCAGTTCCACATACCAACCCTCAGCCCCTCCCACTTGTCTCTAGTTCCACATCCCAACCCTCAGCTTCCCTCAGCCCCTCCCACTTGTCTCTAGTTCCACATACCAACCCTCAGCTTCCCTCAGCCCCTCCCACCTGTCTCTAGTTCCACATACCAACCCTCAGCTTCCCTCAGCCCCTCCCACCTGTCTCCAGTTCCACATACCAACCCTCAGCCCATCCCACCTGTCTCTAGTTCCACATCCCAACCCTCAGCTTCCCCCAGCCCCTCCCACCTGTCTCTAGTTCCACATCCCAACCCTCAGCTTCCCTCAGCCCCTCCCACCTGTCTCTAGTTCCACTTCCCAACCCTCAGCTTCCCTCAGCCCCTCCCACCTGTCTCTAGTTCCACATCCCAACCCTCAGCTTCCCTCAGCCCCTCCCACCTGTCTCTAGTTCCACCTCCCAACCCTCAGCTTCCCTCAGTCCCTCCCACCTGTCTCTAGTTCCACATCCCAACCCTCAGCTTCCCTCAGCCCCTCCCACTTGTCTCTAGTTCCACATCCCAACCCTCAGCCCCTCCCACTTGTCTCTAGTTCCACATCCCAACCCTCAGCTTCCCTCAGCCCCTCCCACTTGTCTCTAGTTCCACATACCAACCCTCAGCTTCCCTCAGCCCCTCCCACCTGTCTCTAGTTCCACATACCAACCCTCAGCTTCCCTCAGCCCCTCCCACCTGTCTCCAGTTCCACATACCAACCCTCAGCCCCTCCCACTTGTCTCTAGTTCCACATCCCAACCCTCAGCTTCCCTCAGCCCCTCCCACTTGTCTCTAGTTCCACATACCAACCCTCAGCTTCCCTCAGCCCCTCCCACCTGTCTCTAGTTCCACATACCAACCCTCAGCTTCCCTCAGCCCCTCCCACCTGTCTCCAGTTCCACATACCAACCCTCAGCCCATCCCACCTGTCTCTAGTTCCACATCCCAACCCTCAGCTTCCCCCAGCCCCTCCCACCTGTCTCTAGTTCCACATCCCAACCCTCAGCTTCCCTCAGCCCCTCCCACCTGTCTCTAGTTCCACTTCCCAACCCTCAGCTTCCCTCAGCCCCTCCCACCTGTCTCTAGTTCCACATCCCAACCCTCAGCTTCCCTCAGCCCCTCCCACCTGTCTCTAGTTCCACCTCCCAACCCTCAGCTTCCCTCAGTCCCTCCCACCTGTCTCTAGTTCCACATCCCAACCCTCAGCCCCTCCCACCTGTCTCTAGTTCCACATCCCAACCCTCAGCCCCTCCCACCTGTCTCTAGTTCCACATCCCAACCCTCAGCTTCCCTCAGCCCCTCCCACTTGTCTCTAGTTCCACATCCCAACCCTCAGCCCCTCCCACCTGTCTCTAGTTCCACATCCCAACCCTCAGCTTCCCTCAGCCCATCCCACCTGTCTCTAGTTCCACATCCCAACCCTCAGCTTCCCTCAGCCCATCCCACCTGTCTCTAGTTCCACATCTCAACCCTCAGCTTCCCTCAGCCCCTCCCACCTGTCTCTAGTTCCACATCCCAACCCTCAGCCCCTCCCACCTGTCTCTAGTTCCACATCCCAACCCTCAGCCCCTCCCACCTGTCTCTAGTTCCACATCCCAACCCTCAGCCCCTCCCACCTGTCTCTAGTTCCACATCCCAACCCTCAGCCCCTCCCACCTGTCTCTAGTTCCACATCCCAACCCTCAGCTTCCCTCAGCCCCTCCCACTTGTCTCTAGTTCCACATCCCAACCCTCAGCCCCTCCCACCTGTCTCTAGTTCCACATCCCAACCCTCAGCTTCCCTCAGCCCATCCCACCTGTCTCTAGTTCCACATCCCAACCCTCAGCTTCCCTCAGCCCATCCCACCTGTCTCTAGTTCCACATCCCAACCCTCAGCTTCCCTCAGCCCCTCCCACCTGTCTCTAGTTCCACATCCCAACCCTCAGCTTCCCTCAGCCCCTCCCACTTGTCTCTAGTTCCACATCCCAACCCTCAGCCCCTCCCACCTGTCTCTAGTTCCACCTCCCAACCCTCAGCTTCCCTCAGCCCCTCCCACTTGTCTCTAGTTCCACATCCTAACCCTCAGCTTCCCTCAGCCCATCCCACCTGTCTCTAGTTCCACATCCCAACCCTCAGCTTCCCTCAGCCCCTCCCACCTGTCTCTAGTTCCACATACCAACCCTCAGCTTCCCTCAGCCCATCCCACCTGTCTCTAGTTCCACATCCCAACCCTCAGCTTCCCTCAGCCCCTCCCACTTGTCTCTAGTTCCACATCCCAACCCTCAGCTTCCCTCAGCCCATCCCACCTGTCTCTAGTTCCACATCCCAACCCTCAGCTTCCCTCAGCCCCTCCCACCTGTCTCTGTTGGCCACCCTCTTCGGATTTATATGCAACATATATCTTTCAACTATGCTGTGATGTTTAACGTATAATTTCAATCTATCTAATCGAATAAAATCCACAGATTGCGTGTTGAAGATAAATACTTTTACTAAGAGTATTAGTATATTAGTAACTACCTCTCCAGATCTCCCAACAGTTTCTATCTCTAGGGTCAATTTTAGATCAATGCTCTGCATTTTCAGCCATTCCTGAACCTGAGACCAGAAACAGGCAACCTGAGGGCAATACCAAAATAAATGGTCTATTGATTCTGTATCCTCACAACAAAATCTGCAGAGCTTCGATGATTTTATGCCCCAAATATTAAACATTTTGTTGGTGGCAAGAATTATGTACATAATCTTTCTATATGTCTATCTAATAATGTTTGATGAAAATCACAAAGTCTTGAATATCGCATTGTTTTATATATCAACTCGTACACCCTGTACCATGGAATCAGTACATCAAAAATCTCTTCCCAACTATTCTGCAATCTGTATGGCAGTTGTCAACATCCTGGTCCTCAAATGAAACTGGTGTCATTTCCTATTGATGGTGTTTTTATCCCTCCTCCAGTTTTGATCCTTTATATTGGGCAGACAGACCAGTTCCCTGCCTCCTACTGCTGCCACCCTCCTCCTCCAGTTTTGATCCTTTATATTGGGCAGACAGACCAGTTCCCTACCTCCTCCCCCTGCCACCCTCCTCCTCCAGTTGTGATCCTTTATATTGGGCAGACAGACCAGTTCCCTGCTTCCTCCTGCTGCCACCAGCCTCCTCCAGTTTTGGGGTAATGCTGTAATCTATTGGTTGTACTCTTTGAAGGACATAACTTTACCATTCCGATTTACAATATCATTTTAAGAACAAAATTCCCTTTTCAAACATCTTTCCCATAAATACAGGTATTTTATCAACCAGAACATTTGAGTTCAGCCATAATATTTGTTGTGCATTGCTTTTCTGAATGAGCGATCGTTAGTGGTGTATGTATTTATGTGAGAAGAGCTTCCCAGGTCCGATAGAGACCCGTGTTCCTTAGTCTTCCTTCCAAAACCCCCTTCTCTTCTCTCTGAATCTATCGTGTTATAACCAAACTGTTTTTGTTTAGTCCACTAGGGACGGTATCTACTGTATAATGTCATTATGTATAGTATATTCTGTAATTGTTTAATTAGTTAGTAAATAAATAATTGAGCCAATTGGTGTATGGACGATTCATAGTAGAGGCTGGGTTCGTGCAGATAACCAAGAATTTACGACGTTCAGATGAGACTGACAAAGGTAATAATAAGAACTCATTAATAGAAGACTAATTGATCAGATATTAAAATATCTGAAGAGTAATATTAGCAAAATTATGACTCTGTAAACCAACGTTTTCCGCGGTGCCCCAACTTCCTAGTTAATTAAATTTACATGATTAGTTTAATCACGTAATAATAATTACAGAGAATTGATTTGATAAAAATAACAGTCTTCGCATTTAATGATAAGTCAGAGACACGACAGGGCAGTGCAGCTCTAACCAACATCTCCAGTCTCGTCTCATTGATTGGACTCCAGATTAGCTGACTCCTGACTCCAATTAGCTTTTGCAGAAGTAATTAGCCCAGGGGTTCACATACTTTATCCAACCTACCCTGTGAATGTTTAAATGATGTATTCAATATAGACAAGAACAATACAATAATTTGTGTGTTATTAGTTTAAGCACACTGTGTTTGTCTGTTGTTGTGACTTAGATGAAGGTAAATTACCCCATAATGACATCACAATACCCCATAATGACATCACAATACCACATAATGACATCACAATACCCCATAATGACATCACAATACCCCATAATGATAATGTGAAAACATGTTTTTTTAGAAATTGTTCCAAAAGTATTGCAAATGAAATACAGATATCTAATTAACGTAAGTATTCACACCTCTGAGTCAATATGTATATGTGGGTTACAGAGATGATGTAGTCACTAAAACAAATATATGTTAAACACTATCTCTCTGTGTACATCTCTCTCTCTCTCTCTCTCAATCAATTTGCCTTGTTGGCATGACGTAACAATGTACATATTTCCAAACGCTATACTTTGGAAATTAAGTGATTCATTTAATACACTGACATAATTAATAATAATAATAATCAATATTGTCCAGGGGACAAACAGTAACAACAATAATCAAGGGTCCACATAACCATACATTGAATAATAACAACAACATGTGTGCTGACAAACCCACAGCTCTCTGCATCTTCCCCCAAACAGGATGTTTTTATCAGACAGATCTTTCCTCTACAGGGAGCCAGGTTTTCCTGTGTCTACCCTTCTCAATGGCAAGGCTGTGCTCACTGAGCCTGTACTTTGTTAAGGTTTTTCTAAGGTTTTGATCAGTAACAAATAGTTAGCCACGGTGTACTGTCGATTTAGAGCCAGATAGCACTGCATTTTGCTTTGTGTTTGTGCTTGTGTTTCCCAGTAAGCAATGTCGTTTTGTTTTGACTGTGTTGTAATTTGGTTTATTCTGATTGGATTGGATGTTCTGGTCCTGAGGCTCCTGGCATTGCAGGGCTTGGTAATGACCAATGCATCTCTCCTCTCTCTCTCTCTCTCTTCATGGCTCCTCCTTTCCAGATTGACAGCTGCTTACTGGTCTTCAAGCACTAGAAAGAAACAAAGCAACATTACAACACACTGTCATGACGTTGTCCTGTTTGTGAGGTTGATAACCCCCATAAATACCTTTCCCCCCTTTTCTCTCTCTACTCTACAGGACTCTTGGAAAAGCCCTTTGGTAACATAGAGAGAGTCTGGTCACATCAAACGGTTGGGGAATGGAACCATATTTCAGTCATCCAACCAGTTGAAAGTGTCCGTTGGTACTTAATGAATATGATGTCAGATCAGTTGTTGTCTGAGATATTATTACTGATGACAGGACGACATAAACTGTATCTGGGAAAGTCTACACATTCTAGTTATCAGATTCACATGGAATTGTTGTGCAATTTAAATGTTTAAATATGAAACTATTTGTGAAAAGATTAAATTTAATTTTAGTTTTTAAAATGAGAGGATTGTTTTCATATGTAAAATATGCTCAATCAGTGACCACGCCCACATGCATAGGCATTGGTTGGAAAGGATGTCTATAAGAGCCCCCGTGACCCAATTCACGGCGAACTAAGCCAACCTCAGTGTGAGCTCTGGTTGCGAATGGTTGAACGACTGCAACCTAACGAAATTAACCTTGTGTTGCCGATGACGTGAGGACGGATGTCCATACGTTTAGAAGGGCGAAGTTCAACGTGGAGGTGACGATCGCCAAGCTGGAAGGATGAATTTGATTACACCAGCCAGAATATAGCATGAGCTTATAGTTTGGCAACTTGGTATGAACTTTGAACTCTTATCCACTAAAGAAGGGATACATCCTAGCCGTTGAGTTAGCAGCAGCAGCAGCTGTAAACGTGGGCTAGGACAGGACGGACAATCTCTTCAGAACGACAGGGTACTACAACGTATCCATTCTACCACACGACGACAGGGTACTACAACGTATCCATTCTACCACATGACGACAGGGTACTACAACGTATCCATCCTACCACACGACGACAGGGTACTACAACGTATCCATCCTACCACACGGCGACAGGGTACTACAACGTATCCATTCTACCACATGACGACAGGGTACTACAACGTATCCATTCTACCACACGACGACAGGGTACTACAACGTATCCATTCTACCACACGACGACAGGGTACTACAACGTATCCATTCTACCACACGACGACAGGGTACTACAACGTATCCATTCTACCACACGACGACAGGGTACTACAACGTATCCATTCTACCACACGACGACAGGGTACTACAACGTATCCATTCTACCACACGACGACAGGGTACTACAACGTATCCGATCTACCACACGACGACACACTACAATGTATCACCCAGAAATATTCTTCAAAGGACAAGGGAGATCTCTGCTATTAATATAAACGTTTTACCAGGTCTTTAAGAGTTTATTCGGAAGACAACAGCTCTATAAACATTCTTCCGTGGTGCCCCAACTTCCTTACATTACATTTAAATCATTAGTTTAATCAGGTAATATTAATTGCAGAGAATTGATTTTATAAAATAGCATGCCATATAATTTAATCCATAGTAAAGACACGACAACACACACACACACACACACACACACACACACACACACACACACACACACAAAGAGAGAGCGACAGAGAGGGGGAGAGAAAGGGGGAGATTGAGAGAGAGATGACAGAGAGAAGATAGATGTAGAGAGAGGGGGAGAAAGAGGGGGAGAGAGAGACTCACATGGATTCCAGCTATCAGCTATGTCTGTAAGTTCAAAGGTCTTCATGGAAAAGGTCACGTCTCTCCATTTCCTGTAGTACCTCTGTTGCTCGGTAACACAGTTCTTCACCACAAAGCTCTCTATCTTTAAGACAGGCAGATTCTGGGAGACAAAACATTTAAAGATTAACACACTACAATGGCAAATCAAGTAAGACCAGTCTAGTGTGTACCTGTATGGTCAGGTATGAGACCACTATGCCCCAGTCCAGTCTAGTGTTTACCTGTATGGTCAGGTATGAGACCACTATGCCCCAGTCCAGTCTAGTGTTTACCTGTATGGTCAGGTATGAGGCCACTCACTATGCCCCAGTCCAGTCTAGTGTTTACCTGTATGGTCAGGTATGAATGAGGCCACTATGCCCCAGGCAAGTCTAGTGTTTACCTGTATGGTCAGGTATGAGGTCACTATGTCCCAGTCCAGTCTAGTGTTTACCTGTATGGTCAGGTATGAGGTCACTATGCCCCAGTCCAGTCCAGTCTAGTGTTTACCTGTATGGTCAGGTATGAGACCACTATGCCCCAGTCCAGTCTAGTGTTTACCTGTATGGTCAGGTATGAGACCACTATGCCCCAGTCCAGTCTAGTGTTTACCTGTATGGTCAGGTATGAGGCCACTATGCCCCAGTCCAGTCTAGTGTTTACCTGTATGGTCAGGTATGAATGAGGCCACTATGCCCCAGTCCAGTCTAGTGTTTACCTGTATGGTCAGGTATGAGACCACTATGCCCCAGTCCAGTCTAGTGTTTACCTGTATGGTCAGGTATGAGACCACTATGCCCCAGTCCAGTCTAGTGTTTACCTGTATGGTCAGGTATGAGGCCACTATGCCCCAGTCCAGTCTAGTGTTTACCTGTATGGTCAGGTATGAGGTCACTATGCCCCAGTCCAGTCCAGTCTAGTGTTTACCTGTATGGTCAGGTATGAGACCACTATGCCCCAGTCCAGTCTAGTGTTTACCTGTATGGTCAGGTATGAGGCCACTATGCCCCAGTCCAGTCCAGTCTAGTGTTTACCTGTATGGTCAGGTATGAGGCCACTATGCCCCAGGCCAGTCTAGTGTTTACCTGTATGGTCAGGTATGAGGCCACTATGCCCCAGTTCAGTCTAGTGTTTACCTGTATGGTCAGGTATGAGGCCACTATGCCCCAGTCCAGTTTAGTGTTTGCCTGTATGGTCAGGTATGAGGCCACTATGCCCCAGTCCAGTCTAGCGTTTACCTGTATGGTCAGGTATGAGGCCACTATGCCCCAGTCCAGTCTAGTGTGTACCTGTATGGTCAGGTATGAGGCCACTATGCCCCAGTCCAGTCTAGTGTTTGCCTGTATGGTCAGGTATGAGGCCACTATGCCCCAGGCCAGTCTAGTGTTTACCTGTATGGTCAGGTATGAGGCCACTATGCCCCAGTCCAGTCTAGTGTTTACCTGTATGGTCAGGTATGAGGCCACTATGCCCCA
Organism: Oncorhynchus mykiss; assembly: GCF_013265735.2. NCBI lineage: Eukaryota > Metazoa > Chordata > Actinopteri > Salmoniformes > Salmonidae > Oncorhynchus > Oncorhynchus mykiss. Next base: position 132,558 of record NW_023493707.1, read on the forward strand.
GTCCAGTCTAGTGTGTACCTGTATGGTCAGGTATGAGGCCACTATGTCCCAGTCCAGTCTAGTGTTTCCCTGTATGGTCAGGTATGAGGCCACTATGCCCCAGTCCAGTCTAGTGTTTACCTGTATGGTCAGGTATGAGGCCACTATGCCCCAGTCCAGTCCAGTCTAGTGTTTACCTGTATGGTCAGGTATGAGGCCACTATGCCCCAGTCCAGTCCAGTCTAGTGTTTACCTGTATGGTCAGGTATGAGGCCACTATGCCCCAGTCCAGTCTAGTGTTTACCTGTATGGTCAGGTATGAGGCCACTATGCCCCAGTCCAGTCCAGTCTAGTGTTTACCTGTATGGTCAGGTATGAGGCCACTATGCCCCAGTCCAGTCTAGTGTTTACCTGTATGGTCAGGTATGAGGCCACTATGCCCCAGTCCAGTCTAGTGTTTACCTGTATGGTCAGGTATGAGGCCACTATGCCCCAGTCCAGTCCAGTCTAGTGTTTACCTGTATGGTCAGGTATGAGGCAACTATGTCCCAGTCCAGTCTAGTGTTTACCTGTATGGTCAGGTATGAGGCCACTATGCCCCAGTCCAGTCCACAGTGACAGAATAACTTCCTGGTCTTCACCAGCCCCATGAAACCTGTAGAAGGAGATACTACTTTAGAGACTTTAGATACTTTAGATACTACTTCATTCATCTAGAAAAGACAGACTAGTGTTTTTAACCCCTCTGATATAAACACACCTTTGGGTTTAGGGTGAGGTTCTGTTCGAGCTCGAGAGAACAGAGTGGGGTCCAAAACGATGTGGTGAGAATCCTGGAGAGATGGCAGGGGAGAGGGAGAGAGGGGGAGGGGAGGGGAGGGGAGGGGAGAGGAGAGGGAGAGGGAGAGAGAGAGGGGGAGAGATGGGAGGGGAGGGGAGAGAGGGGAGGGGAGGGGAGAGAGGGGGAGAGAGGGGGAGAGATGGGAGGGGAGTGGAGAGGGAGAGAGAGAGAAAGGGGGAGAGATGGGATGGGAGTGGAGAGGGAGAGAGGGGGAGAGAGGGGAGGGGAGTGGAGAGGGAGAGAGAGAGGGGGAGAGAGGGGAGGGGAGAGGGAGAGAGGGGGAGAGAGGTGAGGGGAGGGGAGAGGGGGAGAGGGGGAGAGAGGGGAGGGGAGTGGAGAGGGAGAGAGAGAGGGGGAGAGATGGGAGGGGAGTGGAGAGGGAGAGAGAAAGGGGGAGAGATGGGAGGGGAGAGGGAAAGAGGGGGAGAGAGGGGAGGGGAGTAGAGAGGGAGAGAGAAAGGGGGAGAGATGGGAGGGGAGTGGAGAGGGAGAGAGAAAGGGGGAGAGATGTGAGGGGAGAGGGAGAGAGAAAGGGGGAGAGAGGGGAGGGGAGAGAGAAAGGGGGAGAGAGGAGAGGGGAGGGGAGGGGAGGGGAGAGAGAAAGGGGGAGAGAGGGGAGAGGAAAGAGACAAGAGAGAACAGAACTCTACACAGTGAGTTTACAAAACATTAGGAACATCTTTCTAATATTGAATAGCACCCTCCCCCCTTGCCCTCAGAACAGCCTCAATTCGTCAGGTCTTGGACTCTGCAAGGTGTAGAAAGTGTTCAACAGGGATGCTGACCCATGTTGACTCCAACGCTTTCCACAGTTGTGTCCAGTTAGCTGGATGTCCGTTGGTTGGTGACCCATTCTTAACACACACGGGAAACTGTTGAGGGTGTAAAACCCAGCATCGTTGCAGTTCTTGACACAAACACCTGGCACCTACTACCAAACCCTTCAACGGCACTTACATATTTTGTCTTGCCCATTCACCCTCTGAATGAAACACATACACAATCCACGTCTCAATTTGAGAAATCTGTGTGTGTGTGTGTGTCTTGTGTGTGTGTGTGTGTGTGTGTGTTGTGTGTGTGTGTGTGTGTGTGTGTGTGTCTGTGTGTGTATGTGTGTGTGTCTGTGTGTGTTTCTCTGTGTGTGTGTGTGTGTGTGTGTGTGTGTGTGTGTGTGTGTGTGTGTGTGTGTGTGTGTGTGTCAGTGTGTGTGTGTGTGTGTGGGTACCTACCTGCAGTACTCTGATGTCGTCTGTGTAACAGCTGTGTTTTTTACACTTGGAGCAGAGGAGCTGGTAGCTGCCTTCAGTCCGGGGTCTCTCTGGTACCATCTTCACCATGTCACGACACACCTTGTCCCCACGCTGAAACACCTCCATCTGGCACCGGGACGGACACACACACACAGTCACACAGGGACAGTCACACACACACACACACACACACACACACACACACACACACACACACACACACACACACACACACACACACAGACAGTCACACACACACACACACACACACACACACACAGTCACACAGGGACAGTCACACACACACACAGTCACACCGGGACAGACACACACAGGGACAGTCACACACACCGGGACAGACACACACACACAC